>NW_024581015.1:400475-477841 GCF_017639235.1 Corvus kubaryi
TTTCTTTCTTTCTTTCTTTCTTTCTTTCTTTCTTTCTTTCTTTCTTTCTTTCTCAAATTGCAATCTGAAGATACTTTATAAACGTTATAGCAAAAGAAAGATACTTTAGAGACAGAAATTTATTTTATATTCATGTAATTTGTAGCTGGACACAGTGAAATTAAAAACTTTAAGTTAAACATATGATAAACTGAATCTTACTGGGTGGACTTGAAGTGAGTGTTGAAATCATTCAGTAAGGTTGAAAGTGGAAAAGTGAGTAATATTAAATCTTACATGATACCATAAAAGGTAAATAATAATACAGATTCAATGATAAATTATAGTAAGAGATGGAAAATTAAATTCTTCATACATGGGATTTGACAAACCACATTTGCTTAATTTGGTAATCAAAAACCTCCATGAGATTGGGTACAATTTGGAAATGTCTAAAGGAGTCTAAAGGAGTACCAGAACTAGCTTTGTTGATGTAAAGAACATTGAAGCATAAAATGCTACAAGAGAATCCTTTAATAGTGAGCAAGGACTACCAGGAGAAACAAATATTAATGGTAAAGGATATATTTCTCTTGAGGGGACTAAATGCATGCAAGTGAAAAGCCAACCAGTAAAAGGAATGTAAATAAGAAAAAGAAAACATAACAAGAAACAACAGAAAACCCACTCAAAACCCCACAAGAGACAGAGCAGGAAATCAGTTATTTCTGTAAGTTCAATGCCATCCAGGGAATCTATAAATGCAAACCACAGGGAGTTTTGATCAGTGGCAATAAATGGGAACTGAAAAAGATCCTTTTGAAGATTTTCAGCAAATCTAAGGTGGAACTAACTAAACCAAGAGACAGGTCTTTTTCTAATGAAGCAGTCATGGATGATGTAAAGGTTAGCTGGAAGTAGCAAACAGAAAAATTTTGCACTGTAAAATGTGCTTATACATTTGTAGACTGAAAGATAACTGATAATAACACAAGTTAGATTAAATGTTAAGAGATGTTAAACAAAAACATCTTATTCATAGGGATAAAAAATTATGACAATTTAAAAGACAGTTTAATGCTCCCATATATCTTCTAAGAAATAAGGATAATAGGAAAGTAACTTTTCTCACCTTGTGCAGAGTAACATTTTAGTCAATGTATTGAGGAGAAAGAATGAAAATGTTCTTATCAATTATAAAGTAATTGCAATACTCATTTCAGCTTTTTTGTTCTTTTAATAAAACCCTCAATATCAGGCATACCTTATTTGTTTAAGAAAACTAAATGTCCTAAAAGATTAAATCCTCAAGGATAAAAGAGAAAAAATTACTGTAAAAATCAGAAGAATCAAGATCTTAAATAGAAACAAGGTGGTACAACTGCTCCTTAAAAAAAAAAAAAGAAAGCATGTTGTTTCTCTTATATGATATGTAAGTTCAGTGTTTGCTGTGGTACAGAAAATGTAGGAGGTGTTGCATTAATTCTAAGAGTGAGTCAGGATGTGTTCTAGCACTTTTTCCAAAAATAGTCCCATCAGTAGATTCAGAACAATGTTGCAAAATAAAAAAAAAACCAAAAACAACCTACCAAAAACAAAACAAAACAAAACAAACCCCAACCAAAAATCCCCCAAAAAATAGTCTGATGAATCACCCTTGCCAAAGACATGAAAAATATCTTTAGCAGACATCAGAAGGGTGCAGAGGAGGCAACATCACAAAAAAATAAAGATGTTCAAGTCTCTGAGAGTTGCATTTCACCATTTTCCCAAATGCATGTTAGGTGTCAATTAAATATACTGGGTCTTCTATACTATTCTTTGCACATGCCTGTGAGTGTATTTCTAAATAAATAAAGAGTGTTTCTAAAACTTTTAATTGCTCTATCTTTCCAACTAAGTACCAAGTTGGTTGAGGGATTTTTTTCCTGGTCTTGTTCTGTTAATGTATTCATTTCACTGTGATTAAAAAAGATGGCAACTGAAGAGCAGGAGAAGCTGGAGGGTGAGGGAAAGAAAAATACCAATTTTCTGGAAAATCCCTAGTGCAACTCACTCATTTTCCTTGCCCTCCAGTCACCTGTTTGTTTGCTCCATCTCCCTTTATGTAGGTGTAACACTCCAGTGATTATGGTGTGCCAGCTAGCAAGGTTTTTTCCAGCATTTGTGGGATAAGGGACTAACGACTGCAACGCCTGCAGGACAGCTAGCAAGCTTATTAGACAGATATATTAAACTCCCAGAGAATAGGAAGGCACTGAAAATTAAATTCATCTGCAAAGCTGTGTCTCATTTTGAAAGAAAACCAATACCGTTTGTACACTGAAAGTTAAGAGATGGATTTTTTGTAGTATCAGGGAAGCACAACTATTCAAAAAGCACATCAGAAGAAATGTAATCCTGTCTGGCAAAAATGAGGTTTTATGTAGTGAAAGCCAAATTATATTAAGAGCATTCAGACTCCACTGAAGTTATCCCTTTATTTGAACAATTTGATAATGCCTGTGTGTTTTTATCTACTCAGTCAGAAATGATAAACTCCAGCAAAGAATGAAATAATGCACCCCAAGGTTTAGAAAAATCTGTCCATTGAAATAAAAAGGGATAATTCTTACTTATTTGATTGTTTACTTAATACCAGAGACTTTGTGTCTGAAACAAAACACAGTAAAGAAATTTGGTCTTAATAAAAATGTCTACATGAAAGCAGTTAAATGAACAGATCTTAATGCAGTTTCAGATTCATTCAAAATTCTTTGCTATATGTAGTCTTGAAGTTAGAATCCCTTACATGCCTATATACTACTACTCACTTTTCTAAATACAGACTAGATGAATGAGTAGAGTCTGTGATAATTGAGGATTAATGAATTTGGTCTGACCTCCTACTAAAACCTATTAGTTTTTTAATGGATGGACTTGTGCTTTGATTTGCAGCATACGTGGTTTTTATGTAGATCCTGCTTTAGCAGGAATTCTCAGTAATGAAAGCTTAGATATGCATAGAGCAAGGATATTATAAAAGAAATAAAATCTTTTTCTCTTTGTATATTTGAGTCAGACTACGTACACAGCAACTATTTTAGATGGGACGAAAACACTTTCTTTTTCTGTGCTTCCTTTGCTGTCCTCTCTGAACTTGTAGAAAGATTGGCCCAAGCTTTCTTAGGCTGCATACAGAAAAGGTGAATATATTGTTAACTATACCCTTGTACACTGACACCAGATGACAGCTCAATTATTGTCACTTTTGGTCAATTTTCATAACTAATTAACCACATGCAAGTTTATTTTTTTCCAGATGGTATTGCCAATTAGTAGAGGAAAAAAATATATGGTCTTATTTTTGATAGATGGAGATTTGGTATTTAGTCAAATAGATTGCCAGGAGATTGCTTGGTCCTGTAGCATTAAAAATAGTTAGCAAATTTAATTTGGGTTAATTAAAAGAAATGTTCAGTTACTTCAGTCAATACAAAATTTGTGAAATTTCCTAACAGTAACATGAAGTCTATTTGTAAAGCAGATTTGTAAAAGAATGACAGTGCTTCGAGTGATACATGTCCAATAAACTCTGTAAGAGAGGAGTTTGATAAAAAAGGGATAAGCTGGCTTAAAATCACTGCAGAATTTTTCTTTTTGCATTGAAGTGTGTGGTCTTCAAATTATGCTAGGCCTTCCTGGGGATTCAGTCTGTAATGGTTTCCAAGAGAACATAAAATACCATAATATTTTTTCACACTTTAGTAATTTTGCAAGCGTCTATGCAACGGTACATCATGCTTGCTTCTAGAGTCGGAATTGTGTATTTAAGCTTTAGGATGTTTTAGAATGAGAGAGGGCAAGGCTGAAAGGGACTACTGGAATATGTATCTAGGTATCTGCCTGAATTTTCTAAAAAGAAATATTTCTTATTCTTAACTGATGTTTCTCTAATCTGTTCTCAAAAGGCCTCCAGAGGCAGAGGCCTTATCTGGTCTCTTACCAATACACTCCATATTTCCCCTATCTTTCTAATGACTGACTCTTATTTGCTTAGTTTGAAAACTCTTAACAGTCAGGGTGAGGAAACAGAGACAATGTTTTTACAATTTACAGTTGACACCCAGGTAAGAAGGGTTGAGAATACACTGAAGTAGGTTATTAGAATTCAAAACAGGTGGTGAAATGGCTTGGAAAAACATAGGATGAAGTATTGGAGGGAGGAAATATACTGTCACAATGAACTTTTATACTGTGTCACTGTTCAACACTTATCAGCCATCATATTTTTGTCATGAGTGTGTTTTCTGCCTTGTTCCTGAGAATATTATGCAAGTGTCCTTCTTCTTCTTCTTCTAGGAATATGCAAAACCTGCAGTCGCCATCTGTGAAAGGCAGGTACTTATGCACAGAATTACAAGTGGTGTTGAGTACGCGGAGTATGAGGTGCCCCAAAAAAAGTGGGAATTGTGCTGCAGGTTCCAAGGAGCTGAGCACTTCATCATTTCTGGAAGAAGAAATATCTCGACATCCATTGAATGAGAAAACATCCATTGAATCTCAGTACATTGTTCACTGCAAGAGCAATTTGCTTTGAATGCATCAAGAGAAAATTGCCCTTAAAAACAACACAGAATTTAATGTGCAGTTATATGGAGTTATGGGTCCTAAGGTAAAAATCAAATTTGTTTACCACTGAACCAAACGAAAAACTCAATCATCCTGTGGATCTGTGCATTCTAACGCAGAGGACTAACCAAGCTCCTGCATGTTTGTGGGTGTCTGAAATGCCAACTGCTGGGTAAGGGAGTGCAATCTCCTGTGCTTAACATCCTTTCTACTTGTTCTTAAGTATTTTCTTAAACAAGGTTCACTTAATTTTTTTGTGAATTCATATTATGTGCAACTCAATGTTGAATTATGGCAAGCAATGAGGTTTGACTTTTTCATCTGAAGCTAATGAACCCACTGAGTTCACTGCAATTTTTAAAGCAATCTGTGATTATGCACACATTGTATTTATCATATCAAAACTGTCCCAAGCTTAATCTGATATCATATTATAATCATGTCATGACTGCATGTGTATAACTTTATTTCTGTGTTTCATATGGACAGAATGGAGAAAAGAGACCAGTTGTCACTGTTGAAATTCCTATTCTCCTAGATCTGTATACTTCAATTTTCACTTGTTACAGCTCCTAAGAGTTTTAAAGGTAACTTCTAAAGTACTGGCCTGGAAAATGTTTGTGAGTATGACAGAAGAAACAAGAAGATGCAAATTAATTTTGAATAATGTATTAATTTTTTAAAAGGGAAAATTGTGGAGTATATTAAGCTAATTATATATTAAATTAATTATATATGCTAATATATCAGTTAATTATATGTAAAATTTTACATTATCTTACAGTCCTTGTAGCTGCCACTCATCTTTACCCTAAATTTCTCAAGGTCTCATTGAAAAATTGTGGATGTAATTATCTCACTATCAAGAGGAGTAAATAGCATTTTTCCCTTGGTAGAACCTGTAGGTTAATTAATAGGCTAATAGACGGAAATTATATCTACTAAAAATAACAAGGGAATATCTTCATATTGACAAGACTTTGAACATCATTCTTTATTATTTGCCACGATCACAACACAAAAGAATTTCCATTTAGCTACAAAGAGATAAAAGCCTGAAAAAGGCTGGAAAATAGCTCAGTAGGACATTCTATCTTTGAATACATTTTAAAACATAATGTACAATTTTAACTCAATTTAGATTACTCAAATATATAAATAAATTAGGGGCTACCTTAGATATTATGCAATGAAAAGACCAGCAATTGATGTTCAATTGCCGTTGGATTTCAGAGAGAGTTTTTATTATTACTATGCCAAAAGCTTTCTTACAGAATACAGTATAACATAGAAAGGCTTATTTATAAAAACATAGAAGGTCAAAAATTAAGGTACTAGATATATTTTAAATGACAGGTCTTTACTCTGTCTGAGTAATTGTAACAAGGAAAGACTGAGTTCAAGAGTTCATCCCTTGCCCCTTAGAGTCTAATGGAAAACCACATTAAAATCTATAAATTCTCTAGTTTTATTCCCACAAAATATACCTCAAATATTACATGTATATCAAATGGAAATAGCCACAATAATAGTAGCCTTTTGGTATAAACATCTTCTTTAATACCAACTCTTCTGTTTTGATGGCCTATTGTTGGTAGTTCAGACTTCTCTGAAGAGAAGTCAAAAGAGAAGTCTATCAGTGCTTAATTCTCTCTGATACTTGCTCTTGTTTGTGTTTTACGTTTGCCCCACACAACACAGAAGCACTTCATTTTCAAAATCAAAGGTGAAAATAAGAAATTCTAGCATCAAAGAAGGAATTGTGTGTGCAAAGTGAATATGTGGTTATGTAGAATGTATTTACGCTGTCATCTATAATGAGTGTTTCAAGTTTCAAACTAGAAAGGAACACAACTACAGTCTTCAAATAATTTTGGAATCTTTGGGGAGTTTTGGATGAAAAATACAATTAGCTACTCATTTACCCCTTATGAGAGATTTTTGAAACAATTAAATTTTATTTTCCCCATCTAAACAAGCATCAAGAGAAGTATTAAAGTTTTTTAATCACATGTATGAACCACATAGAAGAATGACTTTAAAAATGAAATCCTATTAGAAAAGCCAAACTGGGACTACATGGGTATGAGATAGCTGAGAAATTGTTGAGGAAAAGCTGTCTGAACATTTACAACCAAAGACAGTACATGTATCCAAAAAGGGGGGTCTCAGTGAGCTCAGTTAGGAGCAATAATATTCACAATGTTCATCTGTGGAAAAGGGCTTATGTTGTGAGTCACCTATTTAATTTTATTAAAGTATATTTCAAAATCAGCTGGAGGATGTTTTTTGGTTCATTTTTCAAATACTGACAAATTTCTTTATAAAAATCTTTTTTACCTATTTTGTTTACTTCTATAAAGAGATCTTTTAGATTAGTGTGCTTTATATATACTGCATGAAATAAAGCAATTGAGTTCTTATTGTGAAAAGGATACTTCAATATTCCAGTGAAGTCACATATAGATAACTGCAAACTAAGCTCTATGCATATCTTTACTGTTGTGGCTGGTCTGGCTAGTTTCTATTGATCATAAGATTAAAAGAGAAGAAACTTTCTTTGAGAAATATGGCCATAGAAAAAGATCAGATTTTCTGCATGATATAGGCTTAATTCTTATTATTGTACCCAAAACAAATGCATAAAACATTTTCATATAAATCCATTCTGGTTTGAGATGTAGCTGCTGATTTATGAGGTATGGCTTGACCCGGGTGTCCCACACCCAGAGCACAAGCTGCCCACGAAGAGTTTGTCTTTCCATGAACTGCTAGTGGAGCAAGTTTGCTCACCTGACATTATAATATTTGGGCTACAAAGGCCTCTCATTTCCTCAGGGACCCTTCAGTCACGGTTCACACAACTTTGAAGACAAATAAGTGTATACTCTTCTATTTATCCAGGGCATTTTCAATCTGAGTACCATAATAAGGTCTAAAGATGTTCCCTAGATGACTCTTTACTCTGACACCCACATCTATCCATTGTCTTCCAAATTATTTTGACTTGAGAAGTCTAAATTGCGTTTTTTGGGGTTTTAGCTTTGATGTATAAATTTCATTCAGCTGGATATTATTTGATATTCCTTAATGTATTAAAGCAATATCGCATGGCATCCACTGAAATCTGTATGAATCTGCTTACTAAAAAAAAAAAAAAAAAAAAAAAAGTTTTTCTAACTTACTAACATTAGTTATGTATAGAAGCAATAGAATGGACTCAAGGCTGCCAGGATGGATATGTTGTCTTGCCAGCCCTTAGGAGACAGTTTTCCCCTGGCTGAAATTATTCTTCACCTTTGGAATAGCACGCATTATTTCTCTCAAATCTTATAAATCCACCAAAAACTAACAAATTTAGTGTAGGTTCAATTTCAAGCTAATTTTATACCATCTCAATCATGACTTTTTAACTGAAACACTAGTGGGGCAAAAAAGCTGTATAAATATAAATCCATAAAAATATAATTCATACAAGCAACCCTAACCATGTTTTATTGTGATGTCTGTCATTGTTAAAATCACTTCAATTAACTTTAAGAAAGATTTAAAAATTTAAGGAAAGCATTCATTAATCATATGTAATTTTTCAGAATTCTACTATGAAATTAAATATAGCTCCTTCCTTCACAAAATTTTCAAAATATTCTCACTTACCTGGCTGCAAACCTTCTCAAGGAAGCATCTTTTGTCTCTTCTATATTGTTTTGGGGGTTTATTTTAATATTTATTTAAGTGGAATATTTATTTATGTCCTCTAGACCCCGCTGGAAATTAAATTGCTGGTTAGGGTGTACACTTCTTTTCCTGAATAATACACAGACAAGACTAACAATTCAACACATTTGCAAGATTACAGGCATCAAAAGAACTGTTGAAATTTGTATAGTACTGCTTCTTTGCATTGAGATCCAAGAAGTCCCATATTATTTGGAAAAGTATTTCCCTTTTGATCCACACCAGTTAATGCATGGTAGATGTGTGCTGTATACAGCTGGAAAAGCCTTTGTATTATGTCCTAGGAACTCCTAGGAAGTAGGATATTAATGTATGAGATTGCCTTCGGAGTGTGAGGTTTTGATCTGGAACAGACCATTGTTGAGCCAGAACAACAGGAAGAAGATTTTGATTCCATGAATTTCATTTCATGGCAGCATAGTCACACATGTTTTTTTAAAGTATAAATATAATTGACAGTTAATAGAAAAGAAGTCCTAAACTTATTAAAGCTTTGGGGAAAAGTACATTTAATGCAGAATCCTTTTTAAATGTTGGAGACAATATCTGCGTGATCTCCTGAGCTCTATCTCATCATGACATTTTCTCAGGTTGTTAGAGTCACATTTCGCTATCCTCTCTAATACTTCTTGGCAGAGTACAAGGAATACAACTTGATTGAGTTGTCACAGTGCAACATGTCCTCAAGACAACTTTGAAAACAAAAGAACAAAGTGCATAAAACAGACTGTGGCTTTTCAGTGGGAAATAGGAGGGTTTGTGGTGTGTTTAATAAACAGAGAAAGCATAAACTGAAATAACTTCTCCTCACTGTCTTCATGCCTTGTATATTTGTTTACATTAAACAGCGGCAGATCCCTTCAACTTCAATGAAATAGTAACGGTGCAGTCTAAAGGAGTATATGCAGTTCAAAATTAGTCTTGGGCAATAGCTTGAAATGGCGGAAAAAAAGAAATCTCTGCATGCAAATTTATTCCTGTTTATTGTTGTCTCCTGAATAGTGAGCACGTGGAGTTTTTGAAAGAGCTTAATGCCGTTGACAGTCAGTTGCAGCTGGGTGACATATTCTCTACACGCCTTTTGAAATTTTAATTTATAATGGTTGTAGAAGCTGTGAAACAGAGAAACCTTGAGGGTGAAATCTCTCATTATCTCACAGGAGAGGTACACTAGGGGTCCTGGCTGTTCAAATCTCCTCTTTCTGTCTTTGATGCTTTGTAACGGGCACAAAAATCTTTCTCCACAGGTCAGAGCTTACTTTCTCCATTTGCACTCAAGTCTTCAAGATCTCTGCTAAGATATCTTCCCTTTTGTTAACAACACAAGGATTTGACTGTTCATCTTGGATGATTTGTACCTTGCAACATTTAGGCAATTAGGGCGTGAAATATTTATTCATTTTGATTGTTTGGGGGAGTTTTTTGTGAGTTTTTGAGAGTTAATATTATCTGTATATTGTTCTGTACAAGATGGTATGAAATACAGTGAGAAAAAAGAGCCAAATTGACAAATGTGATAAAATCTTCAGTTTCCTTTTCCTATGTTTTTGTAAAAAATCCAATATTTTTAAGGAAAAAAAGTCCTCGTTAATAATTATTATTCCTACTTTCTCATTACATATTCTGCAGCTTCCTTTTCAATTGCTATTCCTAAAGTAGTTTCATTTTCAACCATAACAAATCAAAACCATAATAAAATACAATTTTTGATCTGTGGACTTCTATCAGTTTTCAGATCATATGCTATTGTTGATAAATTTGCCAATGAGAGTGTGTTGGATGTCCAAGAAATTTTTCATGAAGCAATGATTTCTGAGTATAAATAACTACCAGAGAAAATGTTGCCTCAACTAAAGGAATACATTGTAGTACCACAGTAAAGGAAAATATCAATTTATATCTGGCCAGAGACTCGGAAGGTCAGAACAGATTTATACTGGAATAAAGTAATAAAAAATGCTTCAGGACTGATATAAACCCAAACATTAGGGTGGGACTAGCTGCATTTTTGGGGTTTTTTGATAGAATAATACCAGAAAATATCTAGGTAACCTCTGTAGATATATAATGACTACTTCTTGATATCTGTATCGGCCTAGAGAAAAGTATATTTCTGCTTGAAAAATTGTAGTTTTGGACCACTTCTTACCTGTGTAGAGCAAGTAAGGATGTCTTAGAAAAATGCCAGCTGCAGAGCCATACTTCCATCCCCTGCTCTGTCTCTAACATCTCTATGGCAGAATCAAGCCTGGAATCTCTGCCATTCATTTTCTCATAGGGGACCACTGTGATCCTGCAATCCCAACTTCCCATTTACAGGGAGAAAATGAAGAGAAGAGTGACAACATCCCTATTACACAATGTATTTTCCTGTACTATTTATATACTATACTCTACTATTTATATTACCTCCTGACTATCTTAAAATCATGTAAGAGTACTCTCAGAATCCTGTTGAAAATTAACTTGTTTTTCATGGTTATTTATTTTAACTGTCTTCCAGCTTTAAATTATTTTTTTCCTGTTATATAATTACTAATATGTGACATATGCTACCTGCTATAACTGCATTGAGGGGAAAAAACCCAACACCTTCTAAAAGCCTGTTTTCTTTGTTTAAATCTCAGAGACTAATTAATCTAAGGAACAAAGTGTCAAATGCTAGCCAATAGCACTGAAGAAAAGTTTAAAATTAAAATTTGAAAATGGATAAATAAAAGGTCTTTGTACAAAAGGAAGAAGAAAGGAGTGGAAATTTTGCAAGAGGTAAAACAAATGAAACACTGAGAGTCTAAAAAGCTTATATGTCAGGTGCAGACAATTAAATTTCACAGCTTTTTTAAAGCTCAATATTTAAATTTACCACTTATTGGTGAAGAAAATGCACTGTCTGTCAAGATCAAGGAGGATGGATCATTACATAATTGAGACATTTCCATTACTAGTGCTCCTGCTATGAGTCTGTGAAGGTACTTCAACTTGTAGACTCACTGTTCTGATACTTTCCACTGAATTTACCACAATTTTTATTAAAAAAAATGGTTTCATAGCTGAAATTTTAATCACTGATCAGAATAGAAATTGTATTTTCTACTTTTAAAGATCCCTTTTCCTTCCAAGTGAGACTATTTATTTTACTCCCTGTCGCAAGCCAGGCTATATTTTCTTCCTCTTCTTTGGCTCCTAAGGAATCACAGCTAGGCTTAGTGTTGGGAAAAGCCTTTCAGTCCAAAAGAGGACTACATGACTATCAGGTGATTAAAAAATATTAATATCCTTCTGTCTTTTCTCTGTCAATTATCACATGCTGCACATACCTTAGTTTCTTTAAGTTACTCACTAAATGGTCACTCTCTGATGGTTGATGGTACAAGTCTTGGCTGGAGACAATAAGAATAAAATTAATTCAGGGATGCTTGTGTTTTATGAAAGAAAGGGGTCATGTTCATATAGGGGAGACTTGTGGTTATTTATTTTCCTATGAGCAAATTGCTTTGAAAGCATAAGTTGAAGGGTGCAAAGCTTTGCTTGTGATACATTAATTATGCACAATGGTAAAAAGAATTTAGACAAGAAAACAGGAAATACCAAAAAAAGCTAAAATTAACCTTTTTTGTTAGGTTAGGACTGCCACTAGAAGTTTTTTGTACTGAGAAAAGTAGAATTTGATTTAAAGAAGAGAAATGAATACCTTGAGTCACCATCCTGAAATCTTTCCAAAACTGAACAAATAGCTTCTTTTTAATTATCTGAGCTACAAGGTCTCTATTTCATTCTTATCATGGAAATACAGGCCCTATTATTTCACAGTTTGATTGAGAGTTTCTTCGTTGCATTTGGGATGAGATATCAGGAGCAGGCACAGGAGGTGATAAAATAGGGTGGATAAGGAAAACAAATATTTCCTGAAAGAGCCAGAAGTGCCTCCTATGTCTTATTTACACAAAACAACAGAAAAAATACCTTTTAAAGTTCTTGGAGTTTGTTTTAAAAAATATGTATAACTATATTTTTTTTTGCTCTAGAACAAACAAAAATATTGGTCAAAATGTTAAAATATATATTATAAATATGTTTTTGTATGTATATAAAAATATATGGGAGAATCATGAAAACCAGGAAAATTTACAGCCTTGAAATTTTAGCTAGTAGAAGAAATAAACTTACAGGACTAAAAATGTGACAGGCTCTCTTTGCTCATTTGTCTAAAATAATTTTTTAATGACTCATTTGATATCATAATCAAGTAGGAATCACATGATTTTTCAGAACCATCATACATGAATCACTCTTCCCTCCATCAGTGTTTACTTAATTGAAAAGGAAAAAAAAAAGGTCCTATTTTAACCAATTTTTAGTTTTCATCAAATCAAAAAATTTTTGAGAACTTAAGCATTGTAGGAATTTTCTCAGGTTTATTCAACAGTCACTTTCAGGAAAAAAAAAACCTTGGATTTTTTTAAAGTTCCTTTACAGAAGAACTGTGGATTCGGTTTTGGTATTGTTTGTTTGTTTAGTTTTTGGTTCTTTTTGTTGGCATTTTGAAACAATCCCTTGTTTATCTGCTTAGGAATAACAAATTTATTGGGTTTTCACAGTCTATTTTTCCATTAATATGTAGTATTTTTATTTATATCCAAATAATTGAGTTAGATTCATGAAGAAAAAAAAAATTATTGTGTTCACTTTCTTTAGGCAAATAAACATTGATCGCAATTATTCTGGTGAACTCTTCCAAAGACTGGATTGAATATAAAACATGCAGAGATTGGTCAATATAAAATATAAGTGGACTGTGAAAGTCCAAAATTCTGTGCAGCTACAATTTAGGAAGCAACTGAAATTGAAGTGGTTTTGTTATCTCAGATAAAAACAAATTTAACATATGTAACATATTTCTGTTCAAGCATATGTAACACAGTTATTGGAAATTTACAATGAGTTAATTTGTGAAAATAATTTTTAGTTGTTCTCATTTAATTGTTGGATTCTTGGACTTGTTGGCAATGGGTAATTCTCGTATCAAACAAGATTTTAGTCTTGTGAAATTAACTGCCCTTCTACTCTCAAATAATAACTCACATTTAGAAAAATTATCAAATATATAAGATATTTTTTAAAATTAGTTTTTTCCAACCTCATTGCTCTCTTCTTTAAACTGGCAGCCTTTTCATTCTTTAAAACAGCTATCATCATACTGTGCCTGGAAGAACAAGTAAGGGTCTTATTTATTACAAGTATACATTATTAGGAATGCTTTCTCTTTTATTAGCAGCTTTCACCAAGTGGAATTTAATCTGAGTTAAAATTGACAAGAAAAAGGAAGAAGAAAAAGGTAGCCTCCAAATGACTGAGCTTGTCAACTGCATTTCAGGAATGTGTTCCTGTTGAGGGAGCAGAGTGAAGCCTTTGTAATTTAAATATTTGCTAAGACTTGAGCAAATGCCAAAGTGTTTTTCCCTACTAGGGAAGAAAGCCATATCCAGAAAGTTTGATAAAAAGAATACTGATATCAAGCTGAGTCTTTCACAGGGTTCAAAGCTTGTCTCAAAGCCTACAGTCAAAACTTTCAAGCTGCTTTCTTAGAGCTTTGCTCCCCAGGTGCCTACACATACCTTTTCAAAATTTGAGGGCCTAAAGATCCAAAATGTAGCTACATTATTGTTTCATCAGCATAGGCTGAAATGATCCACCCCTTTATCCATTCAAAAAATCAGACCCCTAAAGGTATTTGACTTACAGATGAAATGTCACTTGAAAAATGTCTGTGACAAAACTTGGTGGGCTACAACTACTTCAGAGACATTTTGCTAGAAATGTCTATTACCCTTCCATTACCTCTAAAATTCTTTGCAATTTTAATGAGAGACAACCAGTGAATCTTACATGGATTCACACAACCAGGTGAAACCTCTTTTCTCACTTTTTTTAGGACAAAATTAAAACCATGAAATGAGGCCCTCCAATTTCCTCATGGATTTTTGAAATTAGAGCTGCTAATTACCAACCTGTTGGCAGTTATCTGTGGTATTATCATTACTATTATTATTAATAATAATGATGACAATAATGATGATTGTAATAGTAATAATTCAGTAGTGCCAGTTATAAATTTTCAGAATGTGTTAAGAACAGGAAATAATTCGAGAGTACATAAAAACATCAGTTTCAGCTTTACATTACTATTAATGAGAGCATAACTGTGACTTTCATCATTTTTGAGGGAAACAAATTTAGAAAATGATTTTCAGGCAAGTAGAAGCAGTGCCCAATTTGGAGATGTTTGTCATAAAACTGAAATTCGTAGGGTTGGAGCAACAGCACAGTTCACCCATATAAAACTTCTGTGGTTTTAAGGTCTGTGGGAGAATTTTTTTTTAATTATGGTGAGGAATAATTAAGGCATGTAAGTGCCAGAGATTAATTAAGACTTCCGTTTAACTTTGATTACAGACTAAACCCAACAATACCACTTTTGTTAAAGCGGTCTGTTGTGATTTTTTTTCAGAGTCTATTTGCCTATAGTAGTCACTATACTATAAAAGCTGAATAGTCCTTTCAGATCATTCAAAATAATTACATAAAATTTTTGAAATAACTGCACTGCCTTCATTTTGTTTCCATTGATAATATGTGAGATTTTTTCTTTTTTTTTCACCCAGTGAATTTAATGGGAGGAGGTAGTGAACATTTTTGGCAGTTGCATCTGCTAAATGACAACTCGAGGACATTTTCAAGTAAAATATATAATCCTTTGAGTGGTCCTTCTATATATATAAACATAACCAAAAATTAAAAATAGTCTCTGTTTTAAAGAAGGAACTTTGACTGCTTCAATCATTGCCCCAGGCAATACATTCAGGTAATTTTCTTCTGTGACATTTTGTGGTTTGTTTCTATTTCTTTTTCTCTGTGGGTGTATTTCGTATATCATAGATGATATAGATGGTGGTGTGTATTCTCTATTGATTTTCAAAAAGAAGCAACTGAATAGCACCAAGTCCCAGTTTTTGAAGAGATTTCACAAATAGCAGCATTTTTTTGAGTAAGACATTTTCAATAAAAGAAGGGTTTATTTCTTAAGCTTTCTCTTGGAATAATCTGATGGTATATGAAATAAGTTGAAAAAGGACAGTCCTTAAACTGAATATGATTTCACAAGCTTTTATGTTGTGTTTGAAAAAATCTTATTAGAAACTACAAACTCACATTGAAAAATCTCCGGAAGCATGCCCAGATAATGTCTTTTTAGAAGTAATATACCCTTTGTATGGTTTTGGTTTCCTAGACCCCTAGGACATACAAACATGAATAAAAGAAGTAATGATTTCACTCAATATAAGTTAGAAATCAATCTTTCTAAGCCTTTGGTAGAAGGTAGCAAATCATTTATAGTTTCACTGTAATTTTGTTAATTTATCGTAACTCCATTCCAATTACTGGGAGATTTTTTGAGATTGATTGAGACCTTGATAATTGAGATCTTACTGTCTCTGACCTTTCTCTTTACCTACGAGGCTTGAGAAGCACTGGCAGAGTAGGTAGAACTGTTCACTTTGTTAAGCTGTAGTGTCTGGAAGAGACTTGAAGTGCACTAGTAAGATACGATAACACATTCAAACTTTTCTTCTTTCTCTTGACATTTGAAATATCAAGAGTGCTACATAATAATTTTTGACTCCTTTTCCTAGGGATTCTTGACATGTCTCAAAGGTAGGAAAGGTAAAAGTGCATGCAGTTCAAAAAGGAAACCAAAACAACCCCATCCCAATCTATGCCAGGTGAGTAAAAGATGGTTGCAGTTTGAACCAGTCTTTCGCAATATCATATTTTAGCTTGTTCAGAACTTTTAGGATTTTGCAGTAAAACAAAGTTATGCCTTAGATTTTAACTTTTATATTTTCAAGTCCTGTACTGACTAATGTGTAACTCTGAAGTTTCGTGTGGCCTGTTAGCTACTGTTCTCTCATGCTGGTTAGATGTAACAAAGCCTCTCTAGGTTTGCTCTCCAAGGACACCTCATTGTCCCAGGCCTCGAAATGTGTAAACTAAAAGCCTCTGAACAGGAGAGGCAAACCTGGGGTAATTAAATCATTAACTGAGGTTGTAACTGGACAATTAACCCTGATATGCAGATGGACCAAACTTATAAAAGTGTGAAGAACTCGTGACCCAGGGTCCATCTTGGGTGTAGCATTTTGACTGCCTGGGGCATACCTTTGAAGGCCCTTCAAATAAATGCCTACCTTTATTCTCTTATTCTTGTCTAGCCTCTGTTTTTAGGTAACCACTTTAAGGCATCAAAAGGAGTTGAGAATTTATTTTGCACGAGTTATTAAAAATGGAAGAATACAGGGGGACTTTCTGTCTCTGACATGGTACCTGCTGTTACTGCAAAAAGTCTGCATATCTGCACTGGCACAGGTTGCCCAGAGAATGGGCCATCATTGGAATGCCCCATCCCTGGAAATGTTCAAGGATAGGTTGGATGGGGCCTGGAGCAACCTGGTCTAGTGGAAGGTGTCCCTGTGCATCACAAGGTGCTTGGAACTAAATGATCTTTATGATCCCTTCTGACCCAACCCATTCTGTGATTCTGTGATTCTATACATGCAGGACTAGATATTTAATTGCATGACTTGTTTGCTAAAGTTTGTGATTTCAATGATGGGCAGCATCCTAGCTTGCCTGAGCGCTATCTTAACATTTTGTATGCTTAAAGATAACAGAATTCTCAAATGCTATCTTGAAAGAAACCTATGAAAGCAGAAACTAGTTTTGAATTCTGTTCTGGATTAAAATAAGTGCTCTGGAGCAGTGCTTTCTTTTTCCTTTTGAACTCTTGTTTAAACTTTCTCTGTCTCTTTGCCTATGTTGATAATGAAATTCACAAAACTTTCATGATTGATATGTGGGAGGAAGTGTTCCAGATGGTAACATCAACTTGATTAAGAGAAAAAAACCCCACAAGACTATTGGGAGTGTCTGGAGAAGTTTAGAAGAGTGCTCTGAGTCAATTGAAAAGTGATTTCATGGTAGAGCATAAACTTCCTTCTGTTTGGAAGCATACATAGATAAGGAACAGGAATGAGGATTCCAGGGCACATGCCTTGGAAATGAAATGGATTTATCTCAAAAAAAAGTTGTGCAGTTTGTTTTAAAGTGTTAAAGCAGCAGTTATGACACAATCCTGCTCATGACAATGGAGGTTTTAAACTATTTTCTGTACTTTCTCTTTTTGAACTAGCAAGCATATGGAATTTTCAACTGAAATGTTTTGAGCGTCTGCAGAGTTTGCTATGGTTGTCTGAACTTGTTAGATGTGTTCTGTAGACATACAATTTCTTCTCTTATTTTTTCTTGAAAGCCATCACCTTTTTTTTTAAATCCCCTTACAACTCTATACACCTCTGAAATTGTTACGTTGCTCTTACATGACTTTAAATGAACACTGGATAGTGTAAGTGAGAAGAAATCCTAAATCCCCTCCAAAAACAACTATTCTTTTCTCCAGTCTGTATATCCACATCTATACTCTGGTCTGTATATCCACAAATGTTGATGCTTAATACTTACAAACTGTTTATTTAAAGCAAAACAAAACACTATGGATGATCTGCATCATGACTTTCATTTCATTGGCCACAATTCTAGTGGGTGTAAAAAGATCATAGGGTCATAGAAACACAGAATCAGAGGCTGGTTTGGATTGGAAGGGATCTCAAGGATCATCTTGTCCCAACCCCCTGCCATGGGCAGGGACACCTTCTTCTAGACCAGGTTGCTTGGAGCCCCATCCAGCCTGGCCTTGAACACTTCAAGGGATTGGGACATCCAACACTTCTCAGGGCAATCTGTGCCAGGGCCTAAACATCCTCAGAGCAAAGAAATTTTCCTAACATCTAATCTAAACTTTATCTCTTTCAGTTTTTCGTTCTCCCTTGTCCTGTCACTCCAGACCCTTGTAAGTAGTCTCTCTCCATCTTTCCTGTGGGCTCCCTTCAGGTGCTGGAAGGCCATAATTAGGTCACCCCAGAGTCTTCTCTTTTCCAGCCTGAACAATCCCAGTTCTCTCAGCCTTTCCTCATGGCAGAGCTGCTCCAGCCCTCTGATCATCCTGGTGCTTCCTCTGGACTGGCTCCAACAGGTCCCTGTCCTTCCTGTGCTGGGACCCCAGAGCTGGATGCAGCACTGCAGGTGGGGTCTCAGCAGAGCGGGGCAGAGGGGCAGAATCCCCTCCCTGCCCTGCTGCCCACGGGGCTTTGGGTGCAGCCCAGCACACGGGGGGTTCTGGGCTCCCAGAGCACACGGCCGGGGCATGTCCAGCCTCTCACCCACCAGAACCCCCAAGTCCTTCTCCCAAGGCTGCTCTGGATCTGTTCATCCCCAGCCTGGGTTGGTATTGGGGGTTGCCCTGACCCAAGTGCAGCACCTTGGACTTATTAAGCCACGGGCCACTTCTTGACCTTGTCCAGGTCCTTCTGGATGGTCCCATCCTTCAAGTGGGGCACTGCTCCGCTTGGTGTCATCTGCAAATGTGCTGAGGGTTCACTGAATCCCTTCATCTGTGTCATTAATGAAGAGATTAAATAGTACTGATCCCATATAGACCCTTGAGGGACACCACTGGTCACTGATATCCATCGTGACTCTGAGCCATTGACCACTACCCCTGTGGTGTATAACACAAAGGAAAACACCTGGAAAGAAAAACAAACAAGTTTTCCAACATCATTTGAGGTAATACTAGGAGTAAGCTAATCACTTGGGATGACATTTTGGGTGTCACAGTTGTAAACAACACATATGTGACATGTATTTTTTAAGCAAAGGGTTGCTTACAATCTACATTTTTTACAATACTGGCATTTCATTTCCTGACAGATGCCAGAGAAACACACTTTGGGGTTTGTGTGTTGTTTGTTTTTTTCCTCCACTGCCTTGCAGCCTAAAAGCATCATATTCACACAAGATTAGTTCAGTTGGTCAGTGCATGGTGCTACTTAAAACCAAGGCTGAGGGCTCGATCCCTGTATTGGCCATTCACTTATGAGTTGAATTTGATGTGACAAGGACATTAGAACAGAGCAGCATAAGGACATTAGAACAAAACAACATTTTACTCTTATCAGAGACAGTACAGCCTTGTAAAAATAGATAAAGGATGTAACTTAGGCAAACAAAAGCCATGCTAAATGAAAGCAGGATGCCAGCTCAGCTCGGCAAGACTTATAAAGCAGAAGATATGCAAAACAATTATATTGCCCTTACTCAGAAGCAAGGGCTGAGGAACAGCTACCGAAAAAGGACACCGGACATTGAAGACAGACCCCAGAGAACTGCATAAGGACTTCCCATAAGGGGTGCATCTAAGTCAAATTAAGTTAAAGGAAGTGGGGATAGCTAATGAATATGTAGTCAGTGTTTATGATAAAAACCCTGTTCACTCAGTGCTCAGTACACTCATATGGAGGAAGGATCCCCTGAGTGACCAGAATTCTGTAATAAAGAATGCCTGCTTTCTAATATTTTAAATTGTATTAGAAAATTTCTATCCAACGATTTTGGTATCACTCTGCACTGAACTCCAAAGTTCCCCCAATGAAGTCAACACAAAAAATGGATCTGTCCAAAATGCTTTTTTTTTTTTTTTTTTTACTTAAACCTCAAAGTTTATACTAATGTATTTATTTTAGAAAATCTTAAGGAGACTATCACAGAATAGTGTTGGAAGGGACTGACAAGGACCGGCTGATACCAAAATCGGCCGATAGAAACTTTTTAACACAGCTAAGAAACTTGTTACAATATATGAAGGAGCAGTATCAGTAGGCCCACTCAAAGAGGTTAAATTAACTGATCATAAAATCCCTTGCAGTAGAAGGGTTGAAATAAAGGTGGAGTTGTAACATGGCTGTAAGATTTTCATTTGTGATAGGAAATTGTGAGAGCAGCCTCCATTTTGATTGGAAAAAATTCAGATGTATGAAAGGACCTTTAAAGTAATTATTAATATTGTGTGCATATATTGAAGCATGAAAGTCTCAAGTAACTAATTTCAGATGGCTATAATCTTTTTCTTGCTGTGAACTAAAAATAAAAAAGGCTTTGGAAGTGTCTGATGCAGTGTCCCAAAAGGTAAAAATCAGTTAAACAGCTGTCGCTGCTTAGGTCATGGAAGGGAAGGCTCAGGAAGATCTTATAAATATGTACAAATACCTGAATGGACAGTGCAAAAGGACAGAGTCAGGCTGTTTACAGTGAGCTCAGTGACAGGAACATAGGAGTTTCCATATGAACTTCACAAAACATTTTTTTACTGTGCAGATGACTGAGCACTGGCTCAGGTTGCCCAGGGAGGTTGTGGTCCCCATCCTTGGTGACACTCAAAAGCCATCTGGACACAATCGTGAGCAATGCTGTAAGGAATTAAATAGCACAGTTGCTTCTCTCAAACACTGTCATGGCCAAAGGAGGGATTTGCCATAAGATAAGGCACCACAGCAGGAACTTGAGATAAGCACAGAAGGGTGCAACAGGCTGGTGCTAATTCCAGGCCTTGCAAGGTGAGATCTGATGAATGCATCTGAACAAAAGTTCCACTGGGGCAAACTGTAGGGAAAGTCCACCAGAGGACTGAGGAATATCTACAGTGTTACATCAGACAATGTAAAAATTCCCCACTAAGGGGAAATACCTGGTCATTCCCACCTGAACCTGAACCCGTATCAACCCATTGAGCTTTATATATCAGGGACTTCCCCTACCCCCAACAAACCAAGACATATCACTTTGACCAGAGGACATCAAAATTGCAACAAGCAAGTCTCATTGCTGCATCCACAAATGGTGACATTTTTCCTCTCCACAATCTGCTCTTATCTTCCTTTCCTTTCCTTTCCTTTCCTTTCCTTTCCTTTCCTTGCCTTGCCTTGCCTTGCCTTGCCTTGCCTTGCCTTGCCTTGCCTTGCCTTGCCCTTGCCTTGCACTTGCCTTAAACTTGCCTTCCCTTGCCTTGCCTTGCCTTGCCTTGCCTTGCCTTGCCCTTGCCTTGCACTTGCCTTAAACTTGCCTTCCCTTGCCTTCCCTTGCCTTGCCTCTCCCTCTCCGTGTCTTGTCCTGTCCTGTCCTGTCCTTTCCTGTCCTTTTTCAATTTTTTAATTTCTACAGGTAACCAGAATGGCTGCATACCTCCTTTCCATTGTAACCAAATTTTTCTACAACAAACCTACCATAATATACATATATATATTTATATATTTACATATACTGGTCATTGAGCGTCGTTTCACTCTAATGTGCCCCAAGGGATCTATTAACAAGAACCTGGGTTACCCTGCCTCAGGGCAGGATGTAACAAATGGACTGGAAAAGTCTCTGCTTGAGCAGAGAATCAGACCAGATGGCCTTCAAAAATCCCTTCCAAGAACTATTCTCTGATTCTGCACTCCATGAATCAAGTTCAGGTATAGCATAGTACTATAATAGTATTAACACAACATACTACATAGTATGTATATAGTACTATACTATATAGTATTAACACAACAGATCATTATAGAAAAAAATAAAAGTTTCACTTTGAGGGAAAAAAAAAATACATCTTAAAAGTACACAACCTAGAACCATGGAGAACATATTGTTTTTATGTATTTACTTTTCATCCTCTAAACCAGCCACAAACTCAAAACCTGTCACTTCAACACCAGTTCGAGATTTCTGTTCTCAACAGTTCAGGACTGAAGCCCACTCATGGTGTGAATTAATGGCCAGTCTGTACCATTTGCTATGAAATACATTGCAATGAAGGCTGCTTCCTGTTAAGAATGGTTAAATAAAATAAAGCTGCCAATAAATTATTTATGTTCCTGGAAATGATTGAGATAAAGTCAACCATGCATTTGTCTTCTGCTAATGCACAGAAAGGACATGAGTTCAGAACTGTTAATAGTATATATTCTTAAATGAGAGTCCAAAAGGCTAAGTCTTAGTTTCCTGAGTGCTATGCACATTCTTGAAATATTCTAAATTTCCAAAGAATGTTACAGCAACTTCATAAAATACATGAAAACAGTCTTCATTTTTTTCAAATATGATGTATAACAGAAACTTTCAGAGGCATAAGATCAGGAAATGCACTCTCACCTTCCTCACCACCCCTAAAATGTAGATCTTTTTGTCAACTGCAAGAAAACATAGAAAAATATCTATCAACATTAGACATCTAAAGAAAAAGAATATGGGAGAGACAATATGTCACAAGGCTCTTCAGCATTCTACATTAACTCCTATGAACATAATTACCTACCTTACCCATACTTATTCCTTACTTTTTAACATGCTGAGAAAACAACAGCATGATGGGAAATTATATTGTTGCAATGTACTACTACTACTGCCTACATTGTTCAGGGTACTTTTATCATTTTTATGGTAACTCGTTTGAATTTGTTTATTTGCTTTATTTTCTTCTTTTCATGAGGTGGATCAACTGAATTAAGACAGGAACTGGTGTGCCTAGAAGTCTTCTCAAAATTCATGGGAAATAATTTTCAAGATAGTTGCTATTATTCTAATGTGAATCAGCCAAATCTAATACGTTTTTCTTACTTCTCCTGTAGGTCATTTAATGTGACATATAAGCAGTTAATAACTTCATTGAAGTATTTGTTTTTCATTGTCATAATCTGTCCATCCTCTTTTTCAGGGCAGCATAACTTCAGCAATCCTTGCCTTTCTGGTCCATCTAGGGGTAACGTTTTAGTACTGAATCTAAGCACAGTGAAGGAAAGTTATACTAATTTGTATACTGTTTCTTTTATGTAGCAGAGCAACTACATGAAGTTATTAGTTTAAAATAACAATCTACCTTGAGGAATTCGTATAACACAAGAGAAAAGACAGACATGAGTAAAGAGGATACCTTGCTTTCTTTTGAAACTGAATTTCTGGGACTCGATTTGAAAATCTAATTAATCTTCCAGGCTTTTTGTTGTTGCTCTTTGATTAGATTTTCTGCACATTCTCAGCTAATGTATAATAAAATGTCAGCAGATGAGTATTTGTATAATTGAAATTGCATTCATTTTATGATCCTTCCTGTGATTATGTGGCAAATATATCTGATGTATTATTTAATTTCTTTGTTTTTAAAAAATGAAATTAGTGCTTATAGGCATCAATTCACTACAGATTCATTATGAAACTCTTGTAAAAAAGATAAGAAGATTTTAATAAGAAGTTGAATGGAACCTCTACCTTTAATTTTATGGTAACATTGATGTTTCCTGCTGAAGTAATATAGATGACTCAGGGTTTTTGTTGTCTTCTTAGTTACAGAGTATTCATGACAGTATTCATAGCATATACTCTGGGCTCCTCAACGAACAAACCTATCTGGTAGTTAAGCCTTTAGGTCCTAGTTCCTCATTGGAGCAAGCCAACTACTCCTTGTGAAGAGAACCTGGTTTCTACTTCAACTGTCTTCTTGTTCAGTCCAATTATTTCTTTTAGAGTTACTGTTAATATTTGTTACAAATTATATATTTCTACATATCTAATTATGGATTAAAATTGATGCTGCTGTTCCAACAGAACAGAATTTGAGGGAAGTTATTCTCCACACTCTGTGCAGCCCTGGTGAGGCTGCGCTGGGGATGCTGCAGTTGGGCACATCTTCCTGCAGGATGATCAGGGGCCTAGAACACACCAGCCTTGAGAAGAGAAGAAAGGATTTGGACTTTTTTCCTCTGACAAACAGCCTTAAATTCCTTTGAAGGGAAATTTCAAAGATGGCGGAGCCAAGCTCTTCTCAGTAGCAACAAACTCAGATGTAGTATGAGATGTGACTTGGAAACTCAAATACAGAAAAACTCTTGTCACCAAAAGTACAGTGCAGTGCTGAATAGGTTTCCCACAGAAGTCATGGCTCTTCCATCCCTGGAGGTTTTCAGTACTTAGCAGGTAAAATACAAACATGACCCATCCAGTACAGGTCACAGTCCCACTTTTCATGTTGAGCTATTCACACAGAGATTACCAATGTCCTAAACAACATTTTATGGTGCTATGGTTCGCTGATAAATAATACTGACTAGCAGAAAAAAATCCTGAAAGCATGTTGGTTGCTAAAATAAATTTTAAACAAGTGTCAAAAATATTTTCACTTCCCCAATAATATATGTGTGCAACTCTTAGTTGCAACTTGTTTGTTTGTTTTTATGTTTTGGGATGTTATTCCTAAGTCAAATTGAAACCAATTTAAAACAATTGTGGATAACTGTGAACTAATATTAAAATAAAAATCCCCCAAATCATGCAAAAAACCATGCATGCAGTAGCTTTTTAGAAATATGATTATTGAAAATTAAAAATACTAATGCTGTTTCCAGGACCAGCATATTTTATTCTACTGGCCAATGACTTGTAATATTTTTAAGTACTGGAAGGGAGGGAAGAGAGGAAAAGGATCTCTCTCCCCTTGGATGAATCTGGTTGTACATGCTGCATTGGCAGATGAGAAATCTTCTCAGAAGTGGTGAGTGACTAATGCAAGGCTGAATTTTGGAAAGCAGGATATCTGTCTTCTTGTCACATGGGATTTCCATGAGGTCCTTCCGCAAGTATGTGAAATAATCTTAATGTTAAATCTTACCAAAGAGATATGCTATCTTTAACTTTGCATTGCATGAGTGTAAACATTAAATAGGCATTGGACAGATACTCTAGGTTAAGACATGATTCTTATTCTTTTCACTTTTAATTGTATATCTAGATTACATTTTCTGACTTTGGGGAAATCATCTAACCTTCAGCCTTGCAAAACAACAAGTATTTTGAAATCTTTTGCACAGGAACTTCTTTTAATTTCCATTGACTATCAAAATACTATCTTCACAACTGCTGGACACTGCCCCAAACTGGCTGTTTTGATTTAAAATGCACTTGAGGAGTTGGTTTCATCCTTATGACTCAACATTCCCTTTAAAATTAATAATTGTTTTAATTGTGGTTCCAGACTAGCACACACAGTTTGCAATTTCCAGAACCCTTAAGTCTTCATAGAAAATTCCTTCCTTCTATTTCTTCAGTGAAGCCTCCAAGCTAGTTTGAAATCTCTGCATCTGGCATGTACAAAAGATTTTACAAACCTGTCTTATAAAAATAAAAAGCACTTTTTTCTCATCCAATTTGTGTCAAATGAACGCAATGAAATATGCAACAATATTAAAAATGTCTTTCACAGAACAAAACATCACAGAGAACAGAAGAAAAAATCCTCTTACTAATAAGTAGGGAAATTTCTTTCTTACATTATATACTTGCACTGATTGCCTAGATGATGGTCTAAAGCAATGACATTTTCAATCGTCAGGAATCTCAAGCAAACTCAATAAACTAAATAAATATGGAAACAAGATATCTAAGGCCAACTTTTCATGAAAAGGGGAACTTAGGTGAAATTATCTACCATCCTGTCAAGTCACATCTCGAAAACCTCCAGTGATGGGGACTTTATCACATCTTTAAGAGAACTTTTTTCCAGTGATTGACTCTTCTTACTGCAAAAAAGTCTTATATCAGGATGAAAGCTCTCATGGTACAATCTGGACTGCTTGTCCCTTATTTTCTCTCATGTGATTCCTTGAAGAGAGAGCCTTCACCCTCTTTGAAACCACTCTTGAAGTACTGGAATTCTGTGACAAAATACTTAATTTTTAAGACTTAAAGTCTCAAGTCTTTACACATAGCTAAGTTCTCCAGCTCTTGACCATCTTCATGGCTCTCCTTTGGATCAACTCCAGCCTATCCTTTGAGTTGTAGAGGCAGGAAGTGGACACAGTTCTCCAGGTATGACCTGACAGGTGGAGTGGGATGATCCCGTCCCCATCTCAGCTGGCAGTGCCCCTGCGGATGCAGCCTGGCACATGTTTCACCTTTGTTGCTGCAGTGGTGCACTCATCTGCAGCTTGTTGTCCACCAGGACCCCCAGGTAGCCCTTTTCTCAGTTGTTAAACTTCATTGTGTTCTTGCTAGCTCACTTTTCCAACCTGCCGGGTTCTCCCCATAAGATATCTCTCCCTTCTGAAATGTCCACCTCATCCCTCAGTTCAATGTCACCAGCCAACTTGGTGAGAATATTTCCATTTATGAAATGAAAATTTATGAATATGTTAAATTCATGTAAAATGTCATGGAGCCCAGTAGGATCCTGAAGGATCACATTTGTGGCAGTTTGCCAGCCTGAGCAAACCCACTGATCATCACTCTCTGAGTACAACGTTACCAACTTCCTACTCAACTCCCAGACTATCAATCCAGTCCTTATCTTGTGAGTTTGACTAAAAGATGGCTGGGAAACAGTACCAAATGCTTTGCTAAAGTAGCTCAAACTTCTATAAAACTAACTCTTCTGCTATAGTCTGCTGATTTGTGGGATAGCATTAAATTTGCCCTTCTAAAGTAACTATACTTATTTTATTTCCTGACATTATAAATTATGCTTCTGCTCCCATACTTAGTTATTAAGTAGCTATAGCAGCTAAATTTGATTCAGGTTGAAATTAAGTAAACTGATGAGTGTTTTCTGCAGATCTTTTGATCTGTCCATCAAAGAGATGCTCATCTGTCATCAAGATTTAAGCAAATAAATATTTTAGATTTTTAGGCCTTCAAATTACTGATGATGAAAGTGGCCAAAGTGAGAAGCAGATTTTAGAAGGTATTCTAAGGAGACAAAAATCCTGCAGCCCTTGTCTCAACAAGAAGGTGTGTGTTTTCATTCACGAGCTAATTAGTAAGGAATACACTGCTCACTGAAGCATGCTGCTTGGAGTTAATGGCCTACAGAAAGAGAAGCAGTGATCTAGGAGGCAATGGATTCCTGCTGCAGAGCTGCGGGGAGCGCTGCCTGTGCACAAATGGGTGGGTGACACTAAATCATCAATAAGCTGCGATGAAGAGGCACAGGAATGTTGACTGTTGGTACATCCCTCAAAAGAAACCTAGCCCTGAAAAGTAAGTGCCTTCAGTTTCCCGAAAAACACCCCCAGAACATCCCCAGCTCACTATTAACATGGCCTGAATCATTTGCCTTTTTAGGAATGGTGGATTGATTTCATATTCCATGTGAAAAACCCCATCTTTCCAAACAGTTTTATGACAACCTTAGTATTATAGAATAGAGTTGGAGGGGACATTTAAATGACACCTGGGACAACCTATTCAAATGTTTGACCACCTTCACTGTGAAAAATTCTTCCTTATAGCTAGTGTGGATCTACCATCTTTTAGTTTAAAATCATTACCTCTTTTTCTATAACAACAAATATTTGTCCTCATCTTTCATATAAGTCCCCTTTAAGTATTGAAAGGCTGCAATAAAGTCCTCCTGGAGTCCTCTCTTCTCCAGGCTGAACATTCCCAATTTTCTCAGTTTTTTCATAGGACAGACTGTCCTCATAGGAGATAGTGTCTTCCACTGTAATAACTTCTCTTATTAAAGTCATAAAGGCAGTATGGAGGGGGCAAAAATACAGTTCTCTGCTGTTTGAGTACAGTAATTTTTTTAACAACCCCTTTTGCTAAGATGTTAGTAGGATGGAAGGATATGGATTCATTCTCCACAATTTCAAGAATCCATCTACATTTTCAAGTAGAAGCCCATCATGTGACTTTAAGTAAAAATGAAACCCTCTAATTCATCATTTATCTTGTATTCCGCAATGACTTCAAAACCATGAAAGGGACAAAGGTTATAACTCTGGGGAAAACTTGACATTATTTTATCCCCCTCATTTAAACTCTAATATATTTTTCTGTCACTCAGCTTGAAATGATGCTTTATTAAGTAATAATTAAGTAATAATGTGGGAATCTTGCTTTTAGTAGGATTCTCTGTACTATAAAGACAAAGGTAAGAAGGGGCAGATATTTCTCTCCATTACAACGTTTAAAAAGATGTTTCCTTTGATCTGGCAGTCCTTGATGCTCCACCTGGGAGCAAGATGGCTGAGGGATACTTCCTCTTGCTCTGCAAACATGAGTCCTCTATCTTATACAACATTATCAGAGAATGACAGCTAAGATCTCCGTTTACTTTTTAGCCAGGGGTTAAGAGGAGGGACCAATTATATGATCAGGGTTGATTCTGGTAACCTCCCCCACTGAAGAGAAGAGCTCAAGAATTAGAATATTCTGAAGGGGTTTCACTCACACGTTTGCTTAACACAACTGAAATATTTAAATATTTCCTAAACCAAAGAGAGATTGAAAATCCAGCCTTATGTTTAAGACACTCTCAATTAGTCTGAATGTTTAATCACAGACACAAAGCTGACAGACAGAGTCTAGATGAGAACCTGATGTGGAACCAAATATGCCCTTTAAAATAAGCTGAGAGTCTATATCATTCTACATTAACACTTCCTTTGCAAGGTCAGAACTGATTTTTTTTTTCCCCGTGCAAGGTAATAAGAATTACTAAATTTTACTTGACCAAAACTGTTTTGTTTTTCTCTGATTTGGATGAAATCTACTTGTGTCTTCTCTTAGCAATGATTAGTTTTCGAATGTTTGAACCCTGAAAATATTCCTAGAATACCCTATGCTCATTTACATAGGCAAGAAATTATATTTCATAGTCTCTTAATCTGAGGAATAATATAAACTGAGTTTTGAACTATAGATTAAATAAAGATAACAGCAGCACCATCTTTAACAGAAGGTGTTGTTTGCTTGAGGACGATATTTTTGTATCTAGATGTTCTTCCTCCACAAACTTTACTTCCTGAAACTTCTCAATGATTTTTAACTCAGATGAAAGTTTGGATTCTACATTCTTAACCAGAAAAATTCTTCCTCTTCTGGTGAACCTGTAAGTGAAAGAGAAGCTCTGCATAGGGGAATAAAAGTGTTGTCCAGCATATATGTTATTCAGTGAAATGGTTAATATTCACTCCGTGTTTTGTCTTTTTGAGGATGTTCAGGTATTAATAAAATAATCTTCTGAAATTTCCTAAGACAATAAACAGTTTTATGCCACCTGATAGACTGAAAGATTAAAATATTTCTTGAAGCTGAATGGGTTTGGATTTTCCCATTATAAGCATTTGTTGGTTTCATTCTGATAGTTTTAAAAGTTTACTACAGAGATACTGTAAAAGTACTCCTCAGTATGATGTTACCTGATTGTAGAAAACTGTATCTTGAATACTTCCTGCACTTAAGAGGTAAAAAAAAAAAAAAAAAAAAATCTTGCAAAGAATTCATTTAGCCCAGAGAAGAGCAGAGAATCTGTGAGAGCAACAGCTGTGCAGACACCAAGGTCAGTGGAGAAGGAGGAAGAGGACGTGCCAGGGCAGAGATTCCCTGGCAGCCTGTGGTGCAGTCCATGGAGAGACAGCTGTGTCCTTGCAGAGCATGAAGGTCCATAGGGGTGCAGAGATCCACCTGCAGCCTCCAGAGGTGACCCACATTGGAACAGGTGGGTGCTTGAAGGAGGCTAGACCAGATGATCCACTGTGATCCCTCCCAACCTGACCCATTCTGTGATTCTGTGACTTACTGAGAATACATTAAGTGCAGGAACAAAAAGGAAGAGCAGACACAAATGTGACTTAATACCCATGGAAGCAGGAGGTTAAAAGGTACATGGCCATGGCTTTGCTGGGAACAATTTACCATCACAGTGCTAGTCTGAGACTGACATAGGGCAATTATGGATACAATTCATAACCAAGTCAGGTTTTGATATTCATAAAGTTACTTACATGCTGGTTACTTATATGTTGCTCCTCTTTGTTATCTTCTGGTGTTCTTATTTAGATTATGATTAAAACAGATGCTTTTATGTCTATTTGAGATGGCTGCTATTTGCTAAGATTAATTAGAATAAATTACATTGAAAGTTTATATGACTGGAATTCAGAATGACACAACCAAAAAATAGATATAGCTAAAAAGCCTCGAGGCTCAGCTTTTACGCTCAAGTAAAGATAAGGTATAAATGTGCAGCTTTGTAATGATAAGGAACAATAAAAAGAATATAATATACTCTATCATCCCTTCAGAAGGGATATTTGAATTCTTATCAATGCCATGAAATGAACTCTGTATTATTAACATCTGATATCCTGTCCACCTGCAATGAACCAGTTTTCTCAGTTTACTTTAAGACATGTGAATAAGATGCAGTGAATAGGCCCAGTACAAACAGTGAAAGTCTTCTGTGAGAATTCAAGATTATAGTAAATATTAGAAATTTTATTGTTCTTTTTCCAGTTCATTCTTCACAGCTCTTAATTTAGCCTCTTCATTAACTGATATTTTTATCATGAAATCCAGCATTAGCAGTTAGAATTCACTAGAAGGAAATCACACTAATAACCAGATTAACTGCAAATGCATAGGATGGCCTAATTAGTCTCATGTAGAGCACTGATTTTTTTATTTGTTTCATTTTGTGTGTTACTTTATTACAAAAATACAAAATCCATTAAAAATGTTTATTTTTTTTAAGCATCCAATTTGAGTAGAAAAGGGTTGAGTTAGAAGAGCAATATGACTTCATGTCTCAGTGAGTATCTGATGCAAAAACTAATTAGAACATCATTTGTAAATGAAGGTTAGAATTTGCAGAATACAGAGAAGATGCTTTAAAAAAGTAAAATATTCACTGCTTTTGCTTTTGTTCAACCAGGTGACACTAAACTGAAAACAGCTCTTTGCGGCTGAATTCAAGCTGCATAACAATTTTTGTAGTATACAATATTAAATTGTTTTTCACAATGTTCAAGACACTTTGAAAATAAAGAGTATTTACAGAAGTTTACAAATTCAGTGCAAACTTTTTTATGAATCTGAATAATTATCAAATCATAGAATGGTTAAGGTTGGGAAAGACCTCTAAGATCGAGTCCAGCCCTGCACTCAGCACTGCAACATTCACCACTGAACCACATCCCTCAGTACCACATCCCTATTTCTTGAACACTTCCAGGGATGGTGCTTCCACTGCTTCCCTGGGTAGACTATTCCAATGCCTGACCTCTCTTTCAGTGATAATTTTTCCAGTAATATCCAATTTAAACCTCCCCTGATGCAATAATGCCTTTATTTTCCTGTAAGGTTAGCTGGTCTTATTTCCAAGAGAAGATTTTTTTTACACAATGGAAATGGTTGTTCTTCGGTGTTGCTCATTTGCAAAAATTAGCTGGGATCTGCTCTTCACAAGCTATCAAGCATATTCTCCAGTGCCTTTATATGTGGGTTAAATAATGCCAAACAATCCAGTTAAGAGGATTTCATACTGAAATAATTGTTCTGCTTTCTACACTGAGAAGACAAACCTGAGAATATAATTTTCTTCTTATTTTTATATCAGCTGACTTCAGGAAAAGAAAAGATTTAATATTCTGACACTGAAAATTGGAATGTTGAGGGAGTCTGGAGACAGAACATAAGTGAAAAGGCTTTAAAATGAGAGGTAAACATCAGCTGTAAGAGTATTTTTCTCTTTTTAAAGATAAATACGTATATGGTTAAGATATAGTAATGTAACAGTTAAAAAAATTCAGGTTTAGACACTTTATAATCCAACCATATAAAAATCTTGTGCATCTTAACATGCCAACATAAAGCATAACTCTATTATGTATTATATTAAAAAATCATAGAAATTTAATTCTTCTACAGTATAACTGACTTTATTTTCATGCACTAATATTAAATCTTGATGTAAATGTAGATATCACTGGTAATTATACTATAGACATCACATAAAATTTTTAAAGCTTGAAGCCCACACCAGTGATTGATATTGCTGTGCTGTGGTCTGAAGAACCAGTGCAGAGACCACTGATGTCAAATATTGTTAAACTCTAAACAAACTATCATGATTGTAAAACGAAATAGGTTTAAATATGTAAGTGAAGTTACTTTCAAGTATGCAGGTAACTTTTCATACATTAAGTTTTGTCTGAATCTCTTTCATGTAGATTTTACATACATAGGTGTCCTTAAATAAGTTTTCTTTTAGTTTGGAATCTCTGTAAATCTGAATTTTAAAAAATGGATACCTTAAGTCAGCAGTTCTCCACCTGTCAGTTTTTCTCATCTTACCCAAGAAACAAATCATAATAATTTTAACATTCCTTCTTACTAGGGACTATTTCAACCTGTATATAATTAATAAATGACTATTACAAGGGTTTAGGGTTTTTTAAAGCCTCTTATAGTCTCAACAGCCAATGTTTTGAATTTCTTACAAATCTTATGCAAAGAACAACCATGCTCTTGGCTAGAACCAAGAATAAATAAATAAGATTTCTCTCTGTGCTTTGTGATAAAGTAGGAGCAAAATTAAAAGTATAGAAAATTGTATTTTAATTAGAAATATTGATAATTAATATTATTAAGACTTCTCTTTCATAATGTTGTTGCAGTTCCCACCACCACGGTCTCTTGTAGACATATCCTTAAGCACTCTTTCTGTACTGATATTGTTCACTGAAGTTTTATGAAGGCCTTCAAAATTGAAGCTGGAACCAAGGTCTCCTTTCTAGCTGATTAGATTGATTTCTTTTGTAATCAGTTTGTCCTTTCCGGTTCAGTGAGCCATTAACTCCTTTATGCAAAGTGAATTAGGACAGGAGTAATGACATCTTGTTGTAAGAGTCTGTAATCTGCTGGCCAGGGCATCCACACATGGGCAGTTTTCAGTAATAGTCTCAGCTGATAGGAGTGGTAGAGAGGGAGGAATAAAACTCCTCAGTGTGTATTCAGCAGTTGATTTCTTAAATAAAATGGGATTGAGGAGGTGATAAAGTGTGAAAAGTGAAGAACTTTTATTAGTGCTGTACTATAAGGCAAGGTGTTGCTTGTGTTACTCTTTGATGCCTTTTTTTTTTTTGGTTGGGGTTAAACAAATATATATATATGTATATTTTAATTGTATGTAGTGTTGATTACTAACAACAAATTTGACAAGTTTTTAACCTTTCAACCTTTGTGTTTTCAACATTGCATTTCAAATGTAGAGGGATATCTGATAGGAGGGGAGAAAAAGAAGACTGTAAGGAAGGAGAATGGCTCACTCATGTTGTTCACAACACCGTTCCATTAAAAATTAGTGTATCCCAGAGAGTTCAGGGGTGGTGCATTTTGCACAAGACCCTAGGAAAAAAATGGAAATGTTTAGTTCAGAAGAGAATTCTTGGATTTTTATATGAACAAAAGAAAAGATCCCTGTGTGAACAGGACTCTCAGAAAAATAAATCTTTTTCTGTTCTTTGAAATAAAAGTACACATTTCTCTTTATTGAGTAGTGAAGGTTTAAAATGTGCAGAGGTACTGAAAGTTTGCTTCTGGTCCCATATTCCTCTTCTTTTCCCTCTCTTTGATAGTCCCAGTACTTGAGCTGAGGTTCACAGATAAAACTCATAGTTTTAAATCAGTGCTGCTGCACAACGAATCTATGTTTGTCCTATCCCTGTGCTGGCCTGGCCTGCAGACAATTTCTTTTCTTTCTTTTTCTCTTTCTTTCTTTCTTTCTTTCTTTCTTTCTTTCTTTCTTTCTTTCTTTCTTTCTTTCTTCCTTCCTTCCTTCCTTCCTTCCTTCCTTCCTTCCTTCCTTCCTTCCTTCCTTCCTTTTTCTTCCTTTCTTCCTTTCTTTGCTTGCTTTCTTTGCTTTATTTATTTTCTTTCTTTCTCTCAGTATTGGTCTGTGCCATTACAAAATTCTTGTTAAACTGTGGGTCAAGATGCCAAACCTTGGGAAAAAAGCAAACCAGACATTTACAATATAAGTAAGCGTTTGATTTGTTCTAACAAGAAAATAGATGAAGGAAACCTGACTCCAAAAGCTGAGGTATGATGTCAAACAACACCGCTTCTAAGTCCTTCTTCAGGGTAAAATTATTTTGGTTTTTTTTTTTTTTTAGAAATTACTGAATAGAGTAGCAAGGGAATTAGGACCACCATATGTTATGCAATTCTGAAACTATATTTTTCCCCACTAATTTTTATTTTCTAAGAAAGGGGAATTATTTTTATTAGCCATGGCAGAAATATGTTTTAACAAAATGTTCAGGTTTTTTTATTCAGACCTGTACTTCGGAATTTTCAGATAAAACATTCATTGTCTAATGCACAAACCCTGCTTTCTGATCTACTTTCAAAATAAAGAATTAGTTACCTATCACTATTGCAAATCTTCTTTTGTTAAGTTTTTCATGTGATCTTTAAAACAATCTTCAAAACTGCTTTGGAGTTAAGATCTTAATCATATTTCTTATCCCTAACCTTATGCCAGGTTTTCTTAGATGTTAGGTTTGGGGGGTTAGGGTTTGTTGGTTGTTTGTTTGTTTTTGGTTTTGTTTGTTTGTTTTGAATTCTGAAAGTTTGGTACAAAATGACAGTGAAATGAAAATAAAATAATTGTTTCAACATCAAGTCAGCTGATAGATAAATTCTGAAATTGTGCATCAATGAGTTTGAATGTAACTCTTATTTTATATTCTCTGAATTCACTACCTGTCTGCTTATTTCCTACCAAAATATGTTCTGTCATAAGGAAAAGACAAATAATATTTTTAGGTCAAAATAATAGCAGCCTTTTTTTTATTATGCATAAGCCCAGAGATAAAAAAAACTCTCTTGTAGACATAATCCACTGAAATTATTTGAAAAGATCAGCTCTGGAAAATAGTGAACATATTTTGAAATAAAACAACAAAACTTGAATTTGTTAGCATGTATTTTGTGTGTGAATGTGCAATTCTACTACACCAGAGAATTTTTCCTGTATATTAGACAAAATAAACAAAAACTAGTAATGACTGTTTTTTCCTAGAGTCAATGTTAGATATTTTACTCTGGTTTTTTATATTGTTTTGGTTATTTTTTCTTTAGGATTATCATCTTCTCTGTCCAACAAATAAATTTAAAATACCCTTGAAAAATTGATGGGTAAACTCGTTTTTATGATCCTACATGCTGAAATATTCTCAGCACCTAAGGGTTTTTATTGTGCCTCAAAACCTAATGCATGTGTGGCAAGATTTTTATTATACTTTTCCTTTTATTGCATCTTCTCTGGATGCTATCAGACATTTTTTTCAATCAGATTGATCAAAGCGTGTTCAGAATATAAGTGTATTTCTTTACAAATTGAAGATCACCTCTTCCCTTTATAAAAAAGATGGAACAATATATACTGTCTTTTTTGTAAGTTCATGTCCTTCGTTCCCAGCTTCTTTTTCACATAATTCATCCTGATGACTAAAGGAAAGCAGTAGACTCTTGGTGGTTTTTCTTTGGATAATTATTTTTCTTTTTTTGTCCTTCAGAGTTATTTGGATAGGGTATTTCAGGTTACTAGAAAACTGGATCTTTGCTCATGACACAAGAGTTGGGATTAAGTGATCTTTAACATCTCTTCCAACACAAATAATTTCTATGATTCTATAATTAAATGGAACTTAATCAAGGTTGACCTGGAAAATAAGCACTGAACTGCAGACATCTTAGTTCTTTATTTCAGTAGCTGAAACCTTTTAAGTCACAAAAACTTCTAAATATATATCTTGAAAAGATTTACAGGTAATTTCACAAATTATTAGTATAATAAAAAAGGTATTAAAGCTATAATTTTTAAAATCTATTTAATTTTTAAAGTGTAAAACATATAGGAATAAGTTGATGCATATAAGAAAAAGAATTAATATTTTGAGAACACTAATGGTGTCTCTGACTAACAGATGGTGGAGCTATGTCAAATTATTTCTTGCTTAAAGATAGATTTTCATATATTGGGATGTTTTTCACTTTTCAAATGGATACTGTAAGTAAGCTGATTTTTCTTCATAACTAATAAGCATAGCAAAGCCTCTGTTATAAACATTCATGACTTACTGGCAATATACCATAACTGAAACTATCATCAGATAGAATTAATAGAAATGGATTAAATGATGGAATTACACGCCAGCTATTCCACAAACTGAATTAGCAGGACATAATGGTGTAGCCTTGTATTCTGAAGTTCAAGAAACTTAATTGTTACTGAAACATTGTGTGCATTCACAGAACTGTGCATGTCAAAGACAAATTTGCAGAAAACACAAAAAAAAGAGGAGGAAAAGCATAGCAGAACAAAAAAAAAATTAACCTGTCCTGAAAGGGATTCCTTCAACTCCCCCATTCATGAAAAAAACCACATATATAAAAAAAAACCTTAAAGAACCCAACAAAAAAGCATCAAAACAAAAAAAGAAATATAGAATCATCTAGACACATAAAATGGTGTTTTAAGTTTCTGAAATATAGATTGCCACAAACTCTCCAATACACTATTTTCTAATATATTCACTCAACAAAGGATATAAGCAGTGTATTTATATCTCTGCTGGTCTTTTTTTTTTCTTTTTCCTTGATTGCTTATCTGCTGGGAACTGGACTTCCCACTTAACTCATTTATGAAAGGTCACAGCTCATCCTGAAAATTAGATTGTCCTATTTAAGTGACATAAATTTGGTGGCAATTCCTCTGTAAAATTTGCTGTCAATTTTAAGGCTTTGAGCTTCCATGTAAAATTTGATATTAACTGTAAAACATTTACATCCTTCTGTAATCCACCAGCACTGGGGTCACAGTTTCAAGGTAGAAATTCTGTTTGAATTTTTTGTCTTCTTTTTTTCGTCTGTAGACACTTCTTGTTGGAAAGGTTATGCTTACAGATACTTGATGAAACTATCCTTGCTCTGACTTCTCATTTTATTTCAAATGGTTTTTTATTAATTTTTTTTCATAATTTTTTGCGAGATCTGTGGATTAGGGGATAAGGCTGCTAAAAAATTTAGTACTACATTAATTTTGAATATTTGCAGTAAGTAGATTTAGAGGTGGAAACACAAGTGTAACAGTATACTAATATTTTTGAAAAATCTAAGTTTTCAGACTATTCGACACTTCAATGGAGTAAAAATACTGCTTTCACAAAAAATTGCATTTAAATAAAATGTTAGTAAGAATGCTATTTTTCTGAATTTCATGGCAATTTTGTTATCTCTGCTTATATTTGTTCATCCAGTTTTTTGCAATCATTCCTTTTGAAACTGAGTAAATTTTAAAAGTAAGATGATAATTTGTAATCTGAGAACTCAAATCCCTAAAAACCCTTTAGGAGATGTGGAGTGGCTCAACCACAAATAGATGCTTCTGTCAACCCCTTTGATAGCTGCTATTGAACACACTGTAAAACCCTGTGAAGTACTGAGGGCAGCAAGGTCAAAATGAGTTGATAAGTGAAAGAATATTCAATTATAATTTCAATGTTCTTGTCTCTGCTCAGTTATTTTTGTAAAAAAAAGAACAGGAAAAAAAAATGTGGCACATAAATGAAAAATAGATTTATAGGTTTATTGTTAAAAAGTAAGAAGTAATGTAAAAAAACCCAATTTGTACAGGATTATTTATTGTATATTAAAATGCTAATTATACTAACCATGTGTTGATGATGATGCCAGAAGGGCATGAGTTTGAATTAAACTAATTAAATATATCCTAAAGGAAAGAACAAAAAAAAGAAATTGTGCTTCTCTAAAGCTGAATATATATAATTAAAATGAGAAGCAATGGTATAATGTAAATACAATATTATAGAGATCCATAATAGAAAGATAGTGCTGTAAGACATTTAAGGTATTAGATTTATATTTTAGTGGTATAATAATCTTTTGCCTAATGCTCGGAGCATGTAAATTTACATCATTTCATACCTGTGTACAGAACAGTCAGTGAACATTGCTAATATAGAAAGTAAATATAGATACACTACACAAAATTTTAGGGAAAAAGTCCTTCTCTTGTACTCTGTTGTGAGACCCTCAGAAATAATCCTTTGGATCCTGATTGGGGACAAAGTTGGTCTCAATATGGCCAAAACTCCCTATTAGATCAAATAAACTACTTTTTAAAAAGGAACTTAAATACTTTCCTCGGGATAAATATGTGTGGACAATAGAATTATCTCCTATTTTATGCAGTTTCCAGCAACTTAGAATGACTTCAATTTGGATGTTAGAAGTTAGTTGGAATGGAGAAATAGTGCAGAACATGAAACAAAGCTTAGATTCAGATTGGAAAAGAGATATGAGCTATTTTGCAAAGAAGGTGTGTTATTTTTATTCCAAACAAGTTCACAGCTAGACCCTTCAAGTGCTTATAAATCTGCAAATTCACCATGAAGGAATATTCTCTTCTAATTATGTTTTGCATTTAAGGTGAAATTTTAATGGATGGCCTAATTTCTTTGGGGGAAAAAAAATATAAATCAGGACACATAGAAAATAAAGGATTACTTTTTAGACAAACTTGCAAAATTGTTACATTTTGCATGCCATTGTATGTAACTTCTTTAAAAGTTCCACACTAAGTTTTAAAATCTTGTCATTAGGGTGGACCAGTAGACTTTGCTGTCCTTCCTATGCATATTTAATTGTTATTGCCTGGCTTGTGATAGTCATGATGATACATTATCTGCAAAGAGAAACATTTGTCTTATTTCTGAAGATTTGAGTGTTTCCACTTGCTTAACATCTGTGAAGCTTTTTAGGTAGAGGAATCAGCTGCAGGGAGGATTTAATTTTCCTCAAGAAAAAAGAGGGAGTGGGAAAATGTGTTGGCAACATCTCAAGTCTTTGCCAGCAGGACCCAGAGGCTCAAGGTGGGAATTTCTATTCTTTGCCACATGGAGCAGGATACTGGTGTCTTATACATGTGGTCCACTTTCATTCTTTTTTATGTCTTTTCCAGTTGCTGTCTGATTCTTTTCCTCTCCCCAGAGAAGGGGTGAAAGCTGCTTCACACCCCTGATGGGCACAGTGGCAGGGCTGGGGATCAGACAGGCTGGACAACAGGGACCTGGCCAAGAGGTGCCTGCGGACCCCAGCTCAGCCCTGGGACCCACCACAGCCCGGCACCTCTGCCCAGGGATGGTAAATACACCCACAGCTGCCAACCTGCAGGGCAGCAAGGTGTGTACAGTGGTGTGTAGGGATAATGACAGTGGCTGCTGGTTGGATAATGCCATGAATTGTCTAATTTTTCCAGTTCAGGAAGGGAAGTTCCTTGTGCTTTTTCAAGGTTGTCATGACATGGGTAATGTAATTCTTGTCACAGAGTTAATGTGGTGTAGGTCAGGCAAGAACTTGCTTGCCCTTAGCAAAGCATATGAGGCAGCAGATTCCTGTCATATGCACTGCATCCTTAGAGAGGCATTCCAGGATTATTGCCCAAGGACCTGCAGTGCGGATACAGATGGCATTGTCAAGGTTTTAATAATAGTATGGGATTCTCCAGTGAGGGGGTAGGTGCTCAGTAGTTGTGAATGCAGCCATTAATCCCTGCATAGATATTTTCAGAATAAAAACAGTGGATATAATAAGACCCCAAGGGCATCTGCATGGAACAGTGCTGGACATTATTTTCTCATCTAGATGGAGGTACTATTTATAATCACCTTCTCCTGAGTTAGACAGACAGCTTTGATTCCTTTAATTGTATTCCTCTTCAAACCACTTTGACTTAATTTCCCTATAGGATATGCTGTGACATAGCATCAAATACATTCTGAGAATCCAGGCAAATATTCTCCATGTCTTTCTTATAGTTCTGCAATTGTACACAACACCTAAAGAATGATTGGGATGGCTTGGGACGTTTGGTTTCTATGGATACATTATGATTCTACGCTGCAAGTGATTTCACTCTTTTCCAAGTAGAAGCTATTAACATTATGCATCATTAAAAAATACAGTTGTGTAAATGATATTAGGTGCTAACATCATATTTTTATATTTTAAGACTGCAGCTTACAAGAACTAAAGGCTCTAAAGTTATTCCACACACTGCAGCTTGGTTTCTGTGGTTCCTTCACTGTTCACACTCATCAGGGAAAAAAGTCTTGAACAAAGGCAACCTTTGTGGAAACTTTTTATAATTGCTTGTTTTTAATCTAAACTACTTTGTTTGCTTCTGGTTTAGTTTCACAGCTAATAATTTAGCCTTGGATTTTGGAATACTCGAGTGACCTCCTTTTGGTCTGATCTTCCTGCTTATGATTTTCTGTAACTGCAAGAAGTATGCCATAATTATCTTGCCCTTGAAAATGCATATGATATTTAGTTCTTTTGTTAGTTTATTGGATTCAGACATGTAAGCCAGCCGCAGTCTACTTTTTTTCCTTCTCTATGCTTTCCCCATCTTTTAACAAACTTTAATGTCTATCAGTAACACCAAGAACATAAACTATGGTTCCTACATTAGATCAGACTAGAGGATCATCTTGTCTGGTCTCTCTCTGACAGAGGTCATTATCTAAAACTTCTCAGAAAAATGCAAAATGATGAACAAAATTATATTTCCAGGAAAGTAAACTTTGAAGGATTATGAAACCACTAATAAAATCAGAAGGAAGAAATAATCCATCATAAAATATTTCAGCTATTTCTCTCTCTTAATGAAAAAAAAAAGATGACATTATCTTATGATTTAGAATAATTAATTTTTAAGTGCTGATTCTTTCTAATAAGACTGTGCCTGGCAGAAGTACCCTTGGATTTTTAAATGACCTTTGCAAGAAATTCAGCTGTTAATATCTGGAGACAAATGTTTAAAGAGACGCATAATTTATCTCCTGAAACAGATACGGGCCTAGATGTATCCAACATATCACAGAAGCTTCAAGTTTAGGATTAAAGTTATTTAAACTTATTAAGAAAAAAAGAAAAAATGTTGTATTTTCTTTAAGGTTTCCAGTATTTTGACAAATTTTGAAAACATTATACTTTTGTCTATCCTTTATATGCATATTTAAAGTGCTTTTATTGTACAGAAGGGGCCTAGTTTCTAATTTTGATATTTTTAAGATAATGAAGAAGTTAAGAGCACTTAAAATTTTTGCTATGTTTAGCAAAATGCTGGAGAAGCCTAAATGGTTATGTATTGAAGAGTAACATTTCATGCAACAGACATCATCAAATGTTTATCGCCACATATTTTGCTAAAATACTATTTCCTATGGCTTATATAATTATTATCTATTACAGAGATAAAATGTTCTTTTTAATTTAAACATTGTAAGATTTATAATTGCTTCATTAATATGAAAATGAAATTATGACTTTTCTATTTTCTCAGCTATTTCTCAGCAATGTATTATTTTTACAGCTCTCCATCTAAAAGTTAGAGACAAAGTAATTTTGGTTTATAAAACACAGTTTGTAGCAACCTCTAATGACCATTGTGGCGGGAGCAGCACATGCATTCCTGTAAGCAATATCTTGTGTTGTAGGGTTAACAAAGAACATCAGAGTTTTTATCTTTATTTTATAAATCTCCTGTTCCTAAACCCAGAAATCTAGTGTTGGTCAAGGCTCTAGGATTAAGGTTTTTCATCAGTGTATGTAATCATGGAGAGTTGCTCTTGTTAATTTTTCAAGGTTTTTTTCTTTAGATCAATCAGGAACACACACAAACACACATGCAGATTTTGATAAAAAGAAATGTCAAAAATTGTGCCATGGTAAATAAAAATATCTCACTTGGCACACATTTCTATTTGCAGACACTTGCAGAGACAGGAACAAAATGTTTGAGTGAAGACAGAACTTCTAACTTTGATGAGTTTAATATACAGACTATTTTTGGTATCTATCATGTTTGGTCTTTGACCAAAAAGAAACATGATGGAATACTTACAAATTCAAATGACCCCATTAAGACCATTTTACCCCATTTCCTGTGGAATTTTAATTATTTTTGAATATGTCTATGTAAAGTGCTCATGAGTAACTCCACTTTTCGTTAATGAAGTTCTAAGGAGTTTAATAAACTGTCATGATTTACATTTTACATATTTTTAATAATAAGCCATGAGAAGGAAGCTGTATGTACATCCAAGTAATATATTATCTAGACAACATCTTACAGGTATATGAAAAATAGAAAAAACTTAATGGAAGCTCACTTCAGGACTGAAGAGCAATTCTAATTCTAGGGTGGCTAATAATAATTGTTATGATTTCTGCTCAAGAGATAAGGGCAACTTCACAATGCTTTTTTATTATTATTATTATTCTAAAATTATGTGTTTAATTTCCTAGTGGAAGATGAAGAAAGATGACCTTTTCTCCTCCACAAACAGAACAGTGTTTTCCAGGAGCACCTGAATTTATACCATACAGTTACCATTACTGTATGGAAAGTGCCTTCAAAAAAAAATAAAATCAGGAGCATGCATGCATGGTAAAGCTCTGGTTTTTCGAGGGGAGGGGAGATATTTTTGTGAAGAATAGAGGAGATAATATCCTAAATCAAAGCAACAGACTTTTACATGTGTGAGGAAGATGTGAGAATTAGAAAAGAAATGCTGAACCATTTTCGCATTCTTAGTTTGAAGAACGGAAATGCAAATTTGGGGCTACTTGTAATGCAAGCTAAGGAAATAATTGCATGAAAAAATTTGTAAAGAATTAGATCTAAATAGAGCAATTCTTGGATTTCAACTATAAGGAAAAAAATACTAATGACATATTAAAAGTGAATTCATAACCATAGCATTATATGGCCATAAATTGAATGAGCGATGATCTGCATCCTGAGGGTGGTTGGTACTTCCTGTCATTTATACTTATGCGCAAATATGCTCTTTTTCTAGTTTAGGGGGTTAGTGGCATTGCTTGCTGGTTTGCTTGCTAGTTTTTAAAAGTGGCTGCCTTTGTACTTTTGTTTGGTTTGGATTTTTTTAATTTAATTTCCCCATCATTTTAGGCTGCTACCTGAACTGGTCCCTAAATAGCAAAATATAAAACTTTTCCTTTACAAAGCTATCATTGCCAAGATGGAACTTAATGTAAACTGAGGGAAACAAACAAATAAACAAAAATCAGAAGCAAAGGCTTCTGAAGAAGGATTAGAAATTGGCAGAGAGATGTGACTCGCTGAGGCAGATGTTGAATACAAAAAAAAGGCCCAAAATATCTAGGTGAGAACCTAATATGTAAGAGAGCTCATGTGAAGCAGTTTTGTAATCTTCTTAAATAGTACAGTGTAACTCAGTATCAGGGTAGAGTACAAACTCTTTCGTAAGGACACCAGAAAGGTTTGACTTTGGGACTAGCGATGTGATTTTATGTTAATGGATTTGGAAGCTGACATTAATAGCTGTGAATGGCAATTATTTTTCTGAAACAATCTCAGTAAATTAAATATAGTTAGTGACAGCAGGGAGATAATGTTTAAGTCCCAAGACTAGAATACAATAATTCTTGTGTATCCAAAGCATTACCTGGTGAAAAGCAAGAATGGTAAATATTTACCTTTTGTTTAATGGAATAAGGACATAAACAAATATCTATCTCAAATGACCCATGTGTAACTTGTTACTTAGAAAATGAATAAAGGAAACTAATGAAAGAAAAATTTAAAAGAACATCAATAAATAAATGTGAAGCTGTTTTTTTCAAACAAGATGATTCATAAATATAATCTTCCATTTGGGTTTACGATCCACACTTGTCAAGTCCTCTACACGGTTGTGTTTGGTAACAATCCTGCAAAATCACTTAGGGCTTTAGTTAAGTGTTATTGCTGTAAGGGACTTAGTGACTTTCTTAGACAATTTGCAAAATATGTGCAAAATAGAATTTGGATATATTACTGCCCCTCACTATCACTTTTGAGAGAATTTTTATAGTTGGGATTGACTTCAGCTGAACAACTTCATTCCCTTCATAGATTTCAGCTGAGCCGTCGACTTTTTAGTTATGTCTCCAAATTACAGATGGAAAAGTTTTTCCAGTTTTAGACTTTCACTTAAATTTGTAAACATGGGAGAACTTGTTGAGTTCTTGAAGTTGTCTTTATTCTAATATTTTTAAACAAATAAAACTGAAATGTTCTTGTGTAAATTAAACTGCCTTGCATGACTCAGAAAAATCACTTTTGCATCATGTCTCCTGCAAAATCAATAACACTTGGAATACCTTGAGAATACTCATCAAAACAATTACATTTTTATGCATTACATGAAAAATTTGGATAGGATTGGTCCTATTAAATTATGATGGGCTACTCTATAAAAGCATAATAAATTAGAGGTTTTCATTTTATTTAGTTCTGACATTAATATGTTTGACCTTACTCCAGTCAGTCACTATTGGAAATATTTTTAAGATCATAGCAGTGGTTTTAATGCAGCACTGTATGTTCCAGTATTTTAGATACAGGAATATATTTTTCATTTTCTTTAACAGCTGTTTGAAGGCATCCAACAACTTTGCTACAGAAAGTTAGTATATTTAGAAAGGAACCTTATGAAAGAATAAAACTCTTTCTCAGTAATATATGGATTTTTCCTTGTGCCACCTATACCCACAGCAAAATAATGCCCAGTTCTGAAAACTGTCAAGATTGCATGGAGCAATTTTATTGCAAAATAAAGTACTCTTTATCAAAGCTTCATTGATGAACCCTGCACCAGTTGAAAACACAGTAGTGATTCTGACAGTCTTCTTTCCCATGACTGAGGTTTTTGAAACAACTTTATGTTTATAAATCTCATATTTCAGGGAGACTACTGGGTTTTTTTTCAGGGACCAGACAAGAATAATTGAACTTAAGAGCAAAAAATCTTGATGTGCTTCTGAATAGAAATTAGCTGTGCCTGGACATGAGAGGTGGAGAAGATTGCACTCCCTTTTTATTGCTACTTAAAAAAAGAGGAAGATCAAGTTAGTGATCTTTGTTCTACTTCTGATAGGGTTTGAAGATGAGACTTGAGACAGGTGTAAATTGACTCTCTCTAAAAAGTAACTTGGGTTGATTTATTTTTCTTTCTCTGTAATGTAGAGAGATGTCTGTTTTGTCTGCTATTTGGGCAACATACGTATCAAAGCAGAGGAAAAATTATTTTGCAGGAACAGTGAAAATTTACTCCTGTTATTTTCTACACTTTTCAGAGGTTGTATTGGTTTACAGGGTTTTGATCTTTCCTATAAAACTTTGGGTTTTTTCCATAGGGTATTTAAAAACACTCTCTACTTTATGTGTGAATGGAATAGGCATTTGAGCAGATGTTTTAGAAACCTTTCAAGGTTGGACATCTTTGGAACTGTCAGAGATGCTCAGAGTCTATATTTGATTCCTCAAAGTTACTAAAGAAGGACCTGGGCTTTTTTGTTAGCCTGAAGAAGAGAAGGCTTGGGGGGTACTTAGTTTGGAGCTTTTCAGTATCTAATAGTTGGATAGAGGAGGTGGTATCAGACTCTTCTTGGAGGTGAACAGGGAGAGGATATAATGCAACCATCACAGGTGGCTGGAAGAGAAACCCAAAGGGATCAAAATCCTGTAAAAGCATCACTAAGCACCGTAACAGACTGTTTGGAGATGTTGGGGTGTATCCATTCTTGGAGTTTTATGAATTAGCCCTGATCAAGAAAACCTAAGTTTTGGTTAGTTTAAGTTAAACTTTGAGCAGGAGGATCCATGAGGTGACTTCCAGAAATCCCATCCTAAACTACAAAACTAATTATTCTTTGAATCTATGTAAAGAATTACTTAATGAGATATTCAGGGTTCATTGAGGTTTGTTTGATTATTTGGTTTTTTTTGTACGAATAATGTACTACTATGAAATGCATTGTCTGTGTGCAGTGTTCAAATGCTGATAGTTTTATTGTTATGGCCACACAAAATTACTACGTAGTTCTAATCATATTGGATTCCCTCAGAAATATCTGCTTTGGTTAACTGCTCTCTTATTAGGGCTCTGATGAGTAGCTGCAGTCACTGTGTTAGTAAATAAGTGTGAAAACTGTGTCATGTAGGTTGTGCTTCCTTTGTTGCCACCACTGCAGCTGACATGTGCTGACTGGTTCATGTTTGTGTGTCAGCATCAGGCTGAGCAATTCCATCTGCATTCAGATCAAAAAATCCCTTTTTTTGCAAGCTCTGTGGAAAGCATCCATTGACCACAGAATCATTTAGGTTGGAACCTAAGACTTCTGAGATCAAGTCCAACCTTTGACTGATCACCACCACGTCAACTAAACCACAGCACTAAGTGCCACATTCAGTCATTTCTTGAGCACCTCCAGGGATGGTGACTCCACCGCCTCCCTGGGTAGCCTGCTCCAATGCCTTACAACCCTTTCCATGAAGAAATTCCTCCTGATGTCCAACATGAATCTCTACTGGAGCAAACTGAAGCTGTGTCCTCTTGTCCTATCGCTGTTTGCCTGGGAGCAGAGCCCGACCCCCACCTGGATCCACTCTCCTTTCAGATTGTTAGAGAGTGACAAGGTCTCCCCTGAGCCTCCTTTTCTCCAGGATGAACACCCTCAGATCCCTCAGCTGCTCCTCACAGGATTTCACCAGCCCTGTTTCTCTTCTCTGCAGTGACTCCAACACCTCAATGTCTTTCTTGAAGTGAAGTGTCCAGAAATGGAAACAGTTGTCGAATTTATTTCCTACATAGATTCTTGTTCCGCTGCAGATAGAAAGTGTGTCATTTCAAATGCAAATATTTTTGTATATGTGCCTGATGTTAACAAGCTTCCAATGGCAGCATCAATTGTGAACCCAGTCTGTTAAGTACTATATATTTTGTAATTTGTTTGATACCTTTCACACATACCCTTATTTTAACTACTGCTGATGGCAAATGAAAAGAGCACCACTCTAACCACATAATAAAAGTGGTTAGAGCACTCTTCTCTTCATTTGTCATCAGCAGTAGTGGTCTGGTGTATGAGCATTCTGACACTTAAAAGCACATCCTGGAAGTGTGGTGTTGAGGGACATAAAAAAGGAATCCAACAGCCGTGAGCTTAAATTGGCTCACTTAGTGTAGTCATTACCTCACAAGTCTTGTACCACTGGTTCATTGAAATTCCCATATGTTGCCATCAGTAGCTGTGGAAACTCTTATCCAATACAAGTATTGTACTAATTCTTTCCAGCTTTTACCAGGATTGCATTTTGACAGTAGGATTTAAATCTAGCAACTTGATAAAACCGACATGATACGCAAAGAATCCTCATCTTAGCATGATTTTATAGCTTAAAAATGCCACCACTGTTTTCTGTTTTCAAAGCAGGGGAGAAAGTAAAAGCTCTTGTTTTAGGACATAATTAGTATATAGAAAAATAAAATGAAGGGTTAAGATAATTGGTGAACTTTAAACCTCCTTTTTATATCCTCTCATAGAAGTATTTTGAATGTTGTTCTACAGTTGGGCTGCAGATTCAATTATCTTGGGACCATTTTGCATATTATTGTTAGAAATAAGCTGCAAGCTTACACATTTTTGGGGTTTTTGTTAGTTTGGTTTGGGCATTGTTGTGGATTTGGTGGTTTTGGTTCGGTTTGGTTTGGTTTGGTTTTGCTCGGGCTTTTTTTTGAAAATGTGATCTGCACATACCAGGCAAAGAAAGCACGGAATTTTAGTACTTTATTTTCCATGTTCCAGTTATCTGGCATCAACCTGTCAGGAGTAATCTTATTATCTCTGAGCTGAACACTGAGCTTCATACTTTGCCAGAGAAGTTTCTCTCAAATTTATTCTCCTGCTGTTCTGAGTCTTAACTGAGCTACTGGAAGAAATCTTCACTGGTTATTTTCTAATGTCATGTTTTCATTAATTCTCTCTTGCATTTTTGCAAGCAGTCTGACAAGAATACATAGATCAGAAAGCCTGTTCATATCAGTTATCAAATCCCACAGTCTCATTCCTTTACACCCTTTCCAATTGCACTGAAATAAAAAAAAAAAACAGTTATTAACTTACTCAATTTTTAAATTGGTATTAAAGGAGAATAGGTAAAAACATTCTGTTTAAATATTTTATGCATATGCAGTTTCCAGAGGAGAAATGAATATTTGTCTGGTACTACACAAAACAGAAAAGAGAGGAAAAGAGGTGTTGAAAACAGTTTTCTTTTTCTTTGTCAATCATAATTGGTCAGAGTTATTTAAATTTATGTCCTTTATAATCTTTTAAATAAATTTAGATAGGACTCAATGTCAAATTGTTGCGAATTTTGCTTGACACATTTGGATGGAAGTATTCTTTCCCTATGCCTTCAAAATTTGTGGGTTAGCAATCCCAGACAATTATCATTACCAGACAAATCACACATTTACTGCGGTCACTCACTTCCACTGCTGCTTAATGTCAGCCAGAGCTCACTCAAATCTTCCCAACAGAGCAGGTAAAATTCAGTTTCATGTTCAGTGGACTTGGGGAAGACAAGAGGAAAATAGCTCAAGGCATGGAAGGTGTAATTTTGTCAGGCCAAAAGGTAGGAGTAGGTGCAGTCTCAACTCTGAGCAGGACAGGAAGGTTGTGTGCCTCAGCAGGGCATAAGGGAGCTGCAGGGAGGCTGTTTAACACTCTCATCTCTAACTGGATTAGGGCATAAATCAAACACATAAAGTGTTTGATTTTACTTTCAATTACCTAGGGATTTTAGTTACCAATGGAACCCAACATTTATTATTTTATTTCTTTATTGGGGATATCCAAAGGATAATGACATTGAAACAGGAGTTCAGTTAGTCTGCAAAATTCCAAATCTCTAGGCAGCATCTACTTCCCTTTTCCAGCATAACAATTATGGGGAGCTAAAATCCCAAACATTTTTTTGTATCCCAAACTCTTATTTGCAGTTTCCTTTTCTTGTTTACCCTTCTGTTATCTTAACACATTTCTCCCAACTCTTTAATTTTTTATTTTGCCCATCCTCCTAACCTGTGTCTTAGGCTATAAATCACTGATGACAGAAACAAGCCCTGTACAGAGTGAGGTCCTGGAAATACTTGATTTTCTGGAGAAATCACTACGCGGAAAAATGTTGAACAGACATGTGTCAGCTGGAAAGCTTCCTCCTGTGCAAGGCAAACATTTTTGCACAGATTTGGTTTTCTGTGCATGTTCCTTGCTGTTGAACTCAGAATAAGATTGGTTTGGGCCTCAATCTACATAGCTGGTAAATCATCTGAACTATCTGTGAATTACAGCTTGGCTGCCTCTGCACAGAAAATTTTCAGGGAAACCTTCCATCATTTTTATGATTACCTGAAACAAACACTTTTGTTTCTTTACCATCATTTGTGTAGCTCTTCCTACCAGCTGAGCAACCCTCCCTAAATTAAACTGGAGTAATCAGGAGCTTTTCTCCTTTTGCTTTCCTTTTTGTTTTTGTTTTCAGAGCATTTACTTTGCCATTAAACAGGGCAATTTTTTTTTCGAGATATCTTCAGGCTGTTCTCTGATTCACTAGTCACTTGAGGTATTAAGGCTATGAGACCAAACAACATGGACAGTGGGAATGGAACTGGCATATTTATTTTAAAATTGCAAATTTCATTATTTTTCAAAAATACTTCATCAGGAAGAATTTCATCATGGAAAATGTTGTTGAGCACCTCAGGTGCCTAGGGAAGTGGAAGAGTCACCACCCCTGGAGGTGTTCAATCAAGAGCTGGGCATGGCACTTGGTGCCATGGTCTGGTTGACAAGGTGGTGATCAGTCAAATGTTGGATTCGATTATCTTGGACGAGTTTTCCAGCCCTAATGATTATGCGACTCCCTGATTAACAGAGCTTCATTAGGTGAATGCCAGTGTGTATGTTAGAAATAAATTGTTATTTATGTGCAACATTTTTGAATTCATCGTTCAAATTAATTGTAAAGAAATGAAACGCTGTGAAACCTTTTATTACTTCACGGCAGCAGCTTAGTTGCACATTTGCACATGCAATTATATCTTCAAAGGTTCCTGCTTCATAACCTTTTCAACAGACTGGGGGCTAATTAATTCTTAAGGAATAGTTCTCTGATCGTGTTTGAAGGTGATCTGTCTTTTTTTGTACCTCAGACTGACTTGTGGTATTATGAAACACTGCATCTGGTTCTTAATAGTCATGTCATACTGCATTAAGTCATAAAACACTGTCCTGAAAAGACTGATGCAATGATTTATCTCATGTCATATCTTGATGTGTCAGTCAAGGAAGTAGAGCATATACAGATGGATCTTATCTGTACAAGTGGCTTGTATATGTGGAGTTTTAAGAAAAAAAATAATGAAAACCACAGAACCTGAGAAAAACTGCTTTTATACTAAGTATAATGTTTAGAATTCAGTTAGATGGCCATATCTTTGATATGATAAATTCGTTTAAATCAGGATAGTAGTATATATATGACAAATAAAGAATCCTTGCTCTAGAAAGAATTATTAGGGATCCATTTTGAGCAATACACAACAGGAATCTTCATGGTAACGTTTGAGGCCCTACTGGGGTCTAACATCTTAAAATTTAAGAAATAAATGCTGTTTGTGGTGGGGAATATTCTAGCCAAAACTGTGTTTTGGTATACTTCTTCTTGTTTGGTATTCCTGGCATCAATACCAAAAAACATATTCACAAGGCAATTGGGGGCAAAACGTGAAATCTTTCTTTTAAAATTTCACCTATAAGATAAGCAGTAGGCTTAGGGCACAGAACAATTAAGTTCTTCCTGTCAGGTCCTAGATACATTAAATGTACAAAACTTCATTTTTTGTTGGTAGATAATAAATTTTTAGGCCCATTTTCATGGCTAATCAACTGTTCCTTCAATGTGCCTAAGTATGCAAGCAAAGAACAGTGAAGGCATTTTTGGTAATGAAAGTTGGCATCTATAGATTTGTCTTTGGCTCCTAAACTGTAAGATTTTGTGGCAAGTATTCAGTCATATAGGTTGCATACAGTGTTGGATGGTGTCCATGACTTCCAGCTCCATTAAGAGCTTTTGAGGTCTCGGGAAGCAACAACTGCCTAATGAAAATATGTAAAATTGTATTTTATACAAAAATGGCTGTAAGAAACTAAAGATACAATTAGCTACTAACTTTAATGCCACGTCCTAGATTTTTTTAAAGATATTGCTCAGGATGATTTCTTATTTCCATGTTATAATGCGATTTCTTCTAATTATATTTTAGTTTTCCTGTCATTACAGCATTTCTTAGAGAATAGTAACAGCTGCTTGTGTTCACGGTAAACATTTTCTCAATTGTATAGTTTTTTAGCAGATATTCTGAAGACAAAAATGGCTGAAGGCAAGGATGTTGATGGATCTCCTGGTTAATGTGCCAATCTACTAATTAATTTAACTATATCACAGTAATTTGCAAGGAGCTGGTTATAAATGACTTATATTACAGATAAAAATCCTGGAATTAATAAGAGCTGACTCTTCCCAGGATTTTAGTCCTGTGTATGAAAACAAGCTATCATTGATAATAAGGGGAAAATTTGCACATAAGAGGGTGTTAAAATTTTGTACTTCTATAGAAGTAATGTGGCAATAGCACATTTTTCATATTTTCTGTCCCAGTTATTTTCGTGCCCTGGATTATATGGATATCTCATAATTAGAAGATCGCCCTTGTTTCTGTGTTCTACTTTTACATCAAACGTTAATCAATTTCTTTTGCTGAAAGAAACATTGGAAACAATATTTTAGAACCTCTCAGCTGCAGTAAGAAATGTGCTTTTAAAATACCCTAAGATTTTTGATTTATTAATAATAAATAAGGGTCACAGTTGTTGATTTCTTGAAGAAAAAGCACGTCCTTTCGCTGTCCTTCTACATCTATAACTTCTAAATTTTCTCTGTCTACCATGGCCAGAAAATATTAAACAGATAAATATACTGTTTGATGTAGAAATCAGCCTTTTTTTTTTTTTAGGATTAATGGAATTTATATCTCCCTGTGGCAGTTACAGAGTTAGATTGTACATTTGGCCCATATTAAGACTTCAGGATGACTGATGCATGGAGATTCTTTAATGCCATAAAATCAAGATGCTTTCAAGAAACACAACAAGTAACAATATTAACAGTAGATAATAATGAGACCAAAGGCCTAACAAAGTAATAAATATTAAATTAAATTAATACAGAATGAAACAAATAAATGGAACTATTGTCCATACTCAATGCTTCAGAAATCAATAGCAGCTGGGCAGCAATGTAGGAACCTCTCTGTACAGCAGAAAGGATAGGTTGTATGGGGCTCTTGTTCAAAATCAGAATGAGGATATTAAAAATTAAGTAACTTCTAAAATTGACATAAAGGCATTACTACTTTATTCTGACTTTCTTATAATGGGCCTTTATTTTGTCATAGAATAAACATATAAATCTTAATAACTTTTTTACCACATACTGTGGCACATCAACTCTGTAATAACAAAACCTAAAAGTGATTATCTTTATGTGATTTAATGTTTCCCTTTGTTTATTTGGTATGGCTCTGATAATGGAGTTTATGAACTCCATTGTCTCTTGAGATTCTGACTAGGAAAATCTTATTGCCAGATAACTAAATCTTATATTCTACCCTAAACGCTGTTACATGATCTATGATTATTTTTTTTAAACAAAGATCTCCAAAAAAACTTGGGTTTGTAATTCTATTAACACTGAGTTGCACTTTATTGGCATTTATCTCAAGAGATGCAACATTTCATTGTTCCCTCAGTTTACCTTTTTTGACTTTGTACTCAAGTGAGAACATGCCACAGAAGAAAAGAACAACTAATAACCACCCAGAAATTTTAAATTTGGTTCGGTTTGGGTTGAGTTGGATTGGGTGGTTTATTTTTAATTATTCTATAGCAGATTTAATTCCATTTCAGTCTTCATTTTGATGATAGAAAAGCCAATGTAATGTATGGCAAGCTGATGTTTCATAGCTCGAGGAAAATTGCTCTACTATCTTTGCTACTTCTCCTTGGAAGGTCTTTTGCCAAAATTCAAGAACAATGATATAATATGTAACTCTTTAAGTATAAAGAGGAATAGCATACAAAGGCAAGGGGTGTTGCAGTCTGGTCATAAAGGCCTGAGAATCTTGCTGTCTCCAGTCACATTAGTTGAACTCAGAACTCTATTGACCAACTAATTAAAAAAGTGTAAATGCTATAAAATTTTGTGTTTTGTGGGTGAATGTAACAATTTAAGTTGTATGGCCATGGGGGCAAAGGTGAAATCATTGGAAAATAATGAATAATGGAATAATAACTGAATTAACCCTCACAGTATGTCCATGGCAAGAGACAGACCTTAGAGCTTATTAATGCCAATTAGTCTTCAGTTTAATATCTGATCACTTAAGTGGAAGGTAATTTGTAATTGTAATTGTAATTTGTATTTTTTAAATTTGTATTTTGTAATTGTAAATTGTTGTTTGCTTGATTATGAAGGAAATATCTTAGAACAAATGGAGCACCATGATATATTTGAACACTTACTGCTCTTATATGACCTGTTTCAATGACCGCATAGTTGAAATTTAGAGCAGAATTTGCCACTGTAAGTGGTATTAAAATATTCTTTGATTCTGTACAGCTTAGAGTCTCTAATCTCTGGACTTCAAAGGGTGACAATGATTTTATTAAGTCTTGCAGAGTAATTTATCCTATTCAAATTTAAGTACATCAGAATATTATGCTTCCCCACCTCTCTGACATCAACAGTTGCATTAGCTGGTTGTTTGTTTGAAGCTGCTGCAAGAGCCTTTGCAAAAAATGGGCAGTAAAATATATACTATTTTCAATTTCAAACTACTTGCAATTCTAATATGTGGAGTGTTAGTTTTGTCTGCAAGTGTGAAAAGAAAAAGAATTAATAGAGGATATATACATACTGTAACAATTACATTAACTCCATTTTGAAATTACTTCGGATAAAATTTTTTATACTACTCTGAATTAGGAAGAACAAATTCAAATTCTCTGCCTCTCTAAAGTAGAGAACTCTACTTAAGAGACTGTAATAAATATGTGACCACACCTATCTGTGATACATATAATATATTCTCCCTGTGAACAATTCAGACTCCATCAGTAAGTAAACTGTGATTGTAAAGCATGAGCATTTGGTCCTTTTTGATTTTTAAAATTTATTACCAAAAAATCTCTCTGTCTCTATCTTAAGTAATTTATTTGTACATCAGTTTATTGGACTTTTCTTTGTAAATTTGGAACATGCATTTTCAAACTCAAAGATTTGTAAAATGTCACTTATTAAAATTATATAGGATTTGAAGTGACAAAACACATAATTTCTTAAAAAGTTTCTACATTTCTTCTTTCTTTTTTTCTTTTTTTGTTCTTTTCCCTAATCTTAACTTCTATTTAACACTCAGGCATAGAAGCCCATCAGGATTTTTATGTAATATCAGTGTTAGGTTAAGGAAATAGACAATTTCATGGTAACTGAATTCTCACAACCCTTTTTTAAGGAAACCCACTCAGTGAGCAGAATAAAGAGACAACAAGTAGGTGAAGATACACAGGAATTGCCTGTAGGCTTCCAATATGCTTTTTAGATGATATTCTTACATTTTCAATGTGATCTGACTAAAATACTGGTGAGTTTGTCTCCTGTGTTGTGTTAAATTTAGCCTGAAACCTTTATACTAAGATCTTGAAGCCATATGGTCTTGTTAGTATTTAAATAAGAGACTTCCCAAGAAAATCCTGATGCAACAGCATAAGGCTGTTTCAGCTTCATTCCCTTCTGATTTTCTCAAATTAATCCTTGTTTTGAACAAAGGTACTGGCAGTACTTCCTTCAATAATATTTTAATGGAGTTTCAAATAATTTTAGATTTAGACCTGCAGTAGAGTAATTTGTAACCTTAATGTTATTTCTTTTACTGTGAAGTGACTGATTTTAAGGGAATGGTGGTGTTTTCTTGATCTTGTGAATTTTTGTTTGTTTGACCTTAAATCCATGTTGATGATTGCAATGTATAGGTGTTGATGAAGTGTTTATCTTTTAGGCAGTGTTCTTTGGCAAAATGTTTGTCTGAACATCAAGCAGAGGAGACAACAGATGGAGGAAGAAACTTGCATGAGTTAGGTAGAAATTGTAATAGTTTTCTATTCAATTAGGTAAAATATATTTACTTGTTATATGTATTTTACAGCCATCTTTGGTAAAAAAAAAAATATATATTTTCCTATTATTATTTAAAAGATAAAATCTGACCCCAGCATAATCCTGATTGTCAACAGATTCTGTATTTGCTAGCACAGCTTATAATACTTTTCAACACACTATGATGAAATGGATAAACCAAATCAAAAAGACCATAAATTATGAGGAGGAACAGTGGAAAAGGAGGCAGTTGTACATGTAATATCCGTATCAATCCTGTATTTTTGATGTCTACTAATGAAAGACTGATTTGGATGACTCTTGGCTTTGAGAATTTGAAATTTAGCTTTAGGTCTTGCACTTTTTGGCCTGAGCACCATTGGTGATACCAAAAAAGAAACTGGATTCCTGTTTAGAATAAAACTGCCAAGTCCCTTAGCTCCTGGAGGGTTAAGACTCCTTTGAAATGTAGCTGAGAATTTTGCTTTTTCAATAAATACAGAGGTATTCAAATAAGTGGGTTTGGGTTTTTTTGTTTTTAAGACTGGCACAAAATTATCAGTGGGAAAATCATATTTAGAAATTATCAAAGAAATATTAGGATTACATAAGGGTTTAATATTTTGCATTTTAGAAAACATCAGTTATTTCAATCAAACATTAATGATTTCATGGCATGGAATGAAAGCTGAAGGAGGTGTTTTGTTCCTCCAGTTTAAAGATTTCAGACTACTGTATGCTGATGACATAAAATATCTTAATGCTGTCTTAAAATAGAAATGTATTTATCAATCACATTGTAATTAGATTAACTGAGACTGCATTGTTGTCTTTGCCAATTTCCAATGAAAATAAAAGGTATTAACTGTGATCTCTAAGATTTATATGGAATATTTACACACTGTGCAACAAATTGAAAAAACACTGGACTTCTAAGACATCCATTTAAATGAGTAAGTGATTCAACTTTGAACTAGGTAAGAATATTGGTCTGTTTTTCCAAAGGTCAAACTTTCAAATGATCTGCCTCAGCTTTATTGCCTATAAGAGGCTGAATTCTTCTACACTATACGCGTGAACAGAAGTCTGCAATCTTAAAAGCATTCTGTAAGTTTACTTTTATCTCCTATTACAGAGGATATGTGCTACCTATTGATTAGTAGCCCCCATTATTTAATTTATTGAAGATATTTTTAAAACAACTTGAAAGGGAAGAGGGTAGTGTCTTTATGATTCCTTCAGAGGGGTAAAAAACAGAAAAAAAAAAGAAAGTAACTGGAGGCAGTACCAACACAGGGAACAGAGGAAAGAAATGACAGAAGTAGGAACTGTGTTCTGCCTGTGAACTGTGTTTTGGGCAGTGAGGATGGTGAAGGATCTGGAGGGGAAGCCATATGAGGAGCAGCTGAGGGCACTTAGTTTGTTCAGCCTGCAGCAGGGGAGAGTGAGGGGAGACCTCACTGCAGTTACAGCTTCCTCATGAGGGGAAGAGGAGGGGCTGCCCACCCAGCTGCTTTCTTATTCCCTGTGCTCAGCAGAGCAGGAGAAGAGATTAAGATGGAAAAGCTCTTGGGCAAAGACAAAGAGATCACTGACCAGTTCTCATTGTGGGTAAAACAGACTCAGCTTAGGGAAAATTAATTTAATTTATTGCCAGTTAAATTAGATTTAGATGGTGAGAAAAAAAGACAAAACCTAGACCAACTTTCAATTACTCCCTCCTCTTCCCAAGACCAGCTTCAGGCCCTCATTCCCAACTCTTCTGCCCCCTTCCCTTGAGTGGTGCAGGGGGATGGGGAATGAGGAGGTTGTGGTCAGGTTATAAGAGGTTTTCTCTGCCCGTCCTTCCTCTCCAGACTATTCCCCTGCTCTAGCATAAGTCCTTGCCATGGGACGCAGTTGCCTCAGGACACATCCACCGACACCAGCGCTGTACCCTCCATAGGCTGCATCACTGACCTCTCCATGGGTCACAGTACAGTACCTGCTCCTCCTTTGTCTCTCCAAGGGTTGTGGGGAGGGAACTCTGCTCTGGCACCTGGAGCACCTCTCCTCTTTCTTTTCTCTCAGCTCTTTTTTTTTTCCCTTCACAATGAGCAAATAATTTTATTTGTTTTTTTCAATGATTTCATGATAAGTTAGGACAAATAGACATAATATGAAATTCGTCTTTCCATATAAGGAAATCAGAAATTCTGAAATTTTCCCCAGTGATATAGTTGTATGGTCTTTGGAAACTGAAAATATATAAAATCATAAAAAATATAGTAACACCATCAACTGAAAAATAATTTACAGTTTATTTAGATTAGACATTTATTTAAGGATCCAGATATTTTTGGCACAACTCTTGGCTCTCTGAAGAGACTTCCAGAAATTATTTTGTTGACAAAGTTCTGGCAGGTGAAAAAGTGAAGCCCTGTCTATCAAATATGACATTTCAAGCAATTGGTCTTTAAAATGCCATCTTTCCATAAAAAGTGTTTCCCAATTTCTGTTTGTGCTGTGTCTACATTATTTTTGAAAGGCATCCTCTGTTCTTGTCTAATTTTTGCAAGGGTGATTGGCAGGGAGGCCAGGGTATGCCCCCAGTGGTCACTGACCTCCGTGTGACTGATAAGGATTGGCAAGTCAGCGGCTGCCAGCAGAGAGTTGACTTGGAAGGATTTGGAGCACAAGCATCAACTTAGCTTCAGTGTTTTGGTTTTCTAGGGTGTCCTCTCCTGTCCTCCTTTGGTCCCTCCCAGAGGAAAGACGTTGGGTACTGTCTCTCCAGTTTCTTGCCAAATGAAGTGCACATTTCTGAAGCCTCTAAAACTTTCTGAGATGAATATTCTATCTACTCTTTCTCAAATCAGCCATGTAAGTAAGAAGCCTAACCCAGTATTTAATTAAATCATGTGCATGAGGTTCATTTTCTATTTGATTAGTATTTTCCCAGTTTTGCAGAGTCTGAATTGTAAGTGTGCATAAGCAACAAGATTTGTCAAATGCTTTATTTTACCTTTTCACCAATCATTACTAGAATCAAAGCAAAGCAAAAAGAAAACAAATGACCCTTAAAAGGCTGGGTAAATAGGATATCCTAATTATTTGATGTTTACTCAATTACTGCCTCTGATATTTATAATATCTTAGAATATGTATGTATCTAAAAAATTATAAAATTTTAGTGTGTCTGCCATTAATTTATATCTTTCTAAATAATTGAGTGCTCTAAAAATTTAAATGAATAATTTATTTTTCATTTGGTGATGTTATTATAATTTTTAGGTATTTAATCTTGAAACAACTTAATTATGTTCTTCTTTAAATACTAAATTGAGTAAGAATGAACAATAGTAAACAGTGAAAAATCATTATAGGGGTATGAAAAAAGGAAATAAAAAATATAATAATCTCTCAGTCTATGTTTGAAAAATAGACAAGACAAGGTAGGCCTTTAAAACAAAAAAAGTACAAAAAGGACTAGGGAAAATTGTAAGCTTCAGGTTGAGGTTTTTAGCAGCTATAGGTCCTCTGCCTACATTAATTGCTTTGCTAAGGTCAGCTCCTGTGTCTGCCTCTGGGTCTCTGAATGATATTCCACAAGGCATTTCTCTTTTTCTTCTGTGTCTGCAAGTGGCAATAGTATTCTTTAGAAAACTGCATCACATCCTCACATCCAAAGCGCTTTGGCTGCCTTTATAGATTTCCCATTTGAAGTATCTGAGACATTAAAAATGTGGTGAGTTGGGAGATCCTTTTCAAAACAAAATACTTACCTGTCAGAACTTAAATACAGAGGAAAACTGATAAAACAACATCAATCAAAAAAGTGTGTGTTCTTTTCACATTTTTCTTTTACTAGACTTTACTAGAACCTCTTAGTAACTTTGCTCTTTTTTCTAACTAACTAATATGTTTTAAGTCTCTTCACTAAAATATGAGTATTCTTACTGACTTTGATATCAGCACTATTGGACCTACTTATTCTGCTGCTTTCCCCTCTGCCATGCTCTTGTATTCTGGAATACCTGGCATGAGAATAGGGAAGCATTTTCCAAATTTTGCTGTCCATTAAAAACTGCGGAACAAATCACAGGTTTGGTTACATGTGCCTGAAGTGATTCAAATTTATGGGGACTCAAATGCTAAAATGGAATGCATGATAACGGGGGATTTTAAATAATGTATCCATTGGAAACTACTAGCAAGTAATCAAATTTTTAAAATATCTGGTCACACTGAGACCTTATTCATATGATAGTTTTGTGTACTGCATGGGAAAAGGACAGAGCAATTTATGTTCTTGTGATTAATCAAATACTTTTTTATAGACAAAAAAAAGACTTTTTCAACCTTAAACAGAGGACCTTCTTTTAATCTTTTTTTAAAACAGATTAGTAATTTTGGTATATGTTATTACAGTGAAATTATAGGGTAGGGTACTTTTCTGCTTGTATTAGAAAATGGAAGATGATTCTTATCTTAAACAGAAACAAACCATAATTCTGGGGGGAAAATCATGTACTGTATGTCAACACTCAAAATAAATGTGCAGAGCTTCCAATTCTGTAGTGCTGTGTGGCAAACACTTTAAGAGTATTAGCTTCCAACTTCCCACAGTCTGATTCATTGCCTTAATTTCAGCTTTAAACTCAATGCTGAAAGTTTTCAGATTCTTTTCTCACAGGAATTTTCAAAAGTATTAATTAAAATATAATAAAGTGAGCGGTTGAATGGTTTTCAGAACTGCTTTGAATTTTACTACAGAGAGAAGCCTGGCAGGGTGCACCCGGCGCATTCCAGGGAAGCAGCAGCAATGTAGGGCAATTCTGCAGATGGTGCTAATTCATTTAGCTCCAGGAAACCATACATCAGAAGCTGTGTCACTGGAGAAATTTGCCAAAATGGTGATTGCTTCTTCTGAGACAAGGGAGTCCAAATCACTTCAAAAACTTTTCACAAAAAATGTGGCACTGCGGGGCTCAAACCCAGGGAGCCCCATTCTGGACTGTGATATCTAGTCCCCAGTGATGGGGAACATTTGAAAAAGTGGCAGCTTTCTTCTCTGGAATCATGAATTTAGGATGTCCAAATCTATCATGAATCTTGCTTCTCAAAGAAGTTATATATCTCCAGTTTATGTTGGCATATTTTTGTGGAAAGCAGGAAAATTACGATTTACTTAACCCAAACAAGGGTCTGACCTACTATTGCAGGCCTCATTCAAGCAACTACTTTTTATCAGAAGTTATGTTAACAAAGAGTTACATTCCTCAGATCAAAAGGTTGAAATACCTTAGATAACTGGTTAAAACATATCATATGGAAAGCTGTAGCTCATGAATATAAGAATCAAGCTAACCCGTTATTTCTGGGCATGCACTGCAGAGGCTCAGGAAAATAAATCAATATATACCGTGGGGTTTTAATTACTTTTTTCTTTGCAAATTATTCCAGTTTCTGACAAGACTCAGGGTCAAGATTCTATCAACAAACATCTCAGAAAAATCAAAAATAGTAGAAATTCGTATTTTCTAGTTTTCACAGAAAGAGAATTAAAAAGAGCAAAGATGGTCAAAAAGTTTCAGGGAAACTTTTTTAACAGTCCTCAATAAATCTGTCTTTTTCTTTTTTGAACATATTTATGATTCTAATTTTCACATCTTATGATAATAGGTTCAGTGTTTACCTATGTGGTGCCTGGGGAAAAATGTTCTTCTGGCTGGTAGTTTAGAATTACTGCCTGATTGTTTAACTGGGTGTTCTTTGCTTCTTGCCTTGGGACCCAGTTCATTAGAAAGAATTACTTACAGTTCTTCATAGCAACTGTGACTTTTCTCTGCAGAGAAACTATTTTGGACATGTGCTGGATTTCTTTCCGTAACATTTTTGATTTCTTTTTCATGGATGCTCTATTCAATTCCCACTGTTCTGAGCATTGTCCCTAAACTATTTTTTTGAAATAACAGAGTAAAATGTGAATTTTCTCTGAGAAGTCCAAGTGTCTGTGTTTTTTTCCCAACTGGTTCAAATTTTGCTATTTTTCCTTTTAGGCCAAATTGTGCCTGTCTCCATTATTGCCCAGAAAATCTCACTAATGGCATGCATTAGAGTATTCACTTAACTTGAAGAATATTACATGTGAGTATGTGATACATTAAGGAGGATTCTTTTATCCTACATGCTTAATTTCTCTCCTTTTATGTTTTATTCCCTGTGGAGCAGTCTGGTGATTGCTCCCTCGAGACGTTAAAACATGAGATTTTTCTTATAGTTCTGTTATATTTTGGATAAAGCTCTGAAAAAAACAGGAGGTCCTTCAGCAAGGCTATCTCAGGTAACAAAGAAGTACTAAAAAAGCATTCTGTATGTATACAGATGTATTTAACCACAAAACTGCATGTTTGATAAGTTTTTGTTGTTGTATTTTGTTTTATTTTCTTTTTGAAGGTACTGAGTTTCACCTCAACTCAGGAATAGATCCTGAATACAAAAATAGCACTTTTCATCTTGGAAATAAGGTGCCTACAAAAGTTCAGACAGCCAGAGCAAAATGTTAGATCTCTTCTTTTATTTTTTCGTTTTTTTAAATAGAAAACTTACTGTAATCTGAGCCAGTCTTTTGTCTTTCTTTTTTTATTACCCTTAACAAAGAAGTATAGCTGTATTCCAGTTGCTTTTCAGCCCTACCCTCAACAGTATGTATTCTTTAAAAATAAGTTTATTTTAATTCATATAGCTTAAAAATTAATTCTGATTTCTTCTTAATATTTCTATTAGTTTCTTTTAGAAGCTTAGTTTTACTTTAGATAAACTGAATCTTCTAACATTCTGGAGCAAGAGAAAAAAACCTAAAAATATCTTCATCATTTTGCCTTGATTTTTCTCCAACAGTTTCAAAAAGAAACAATATATAACCTGGGGAAGTTATCCATGTGCTGAATTGCTTTAGGAGATTCTCTTTTATCACTTAAAGTGCTCAGTGAATTTTACTTCATGCTGCAGTTAAGGACTATAGCACAGGGTTCTGAGCCATCTTTGAAGATAGTTTCTCATTTTCTGTCTCATGAGGGGAGGAATGACTCTTTCTTTGACCCTTACTTGGTTTAAAGCGCAGTCAAAGAAGAGTTTGCAGAGGGTTTTGTTTTGTTTTGTTTTTTGAAGTGGGCAAGTAACAATGTCAGTAGTGACATCCAAAAATGCAGCTGCTTTCCTAACATCCACTGTGTCGCAGTAAGCCAAATGTAAATTAGCACAATGGAAATATCTTTGTTTGGAGATAACAGTGTGGAAGAAACCACACTTCTAACAATGGGATGACTTTTTCTTCCTTGTCCTACCTATATTTGACCTGACAGTATTGATGGATACCTTTAACATCCTACTTCTTTGATGGTTTAGGATAATTCAGAAATTACTCTCCTTTTAGTGAACTGAGATAAATCAGTCACTCTTTCATCTTCTTGATCCTGTTTTTTGCACTCCTCCTCCCCTTCCTACCCCACTCTGATCTTCTTATTCTTAGAAAAACAAAATCCCTTGGTAATAAAGTACACAATGATTATTTTCTACCTGTTAAATAGAAGCTGTTTTTCTGAAACAAGCTTTTCTTAGCCAGTGGCATATTAACTGACCCTTTGCCATGGTTTTAGCTGGGATATAGTTAATTTCTGAAAGTGGATTTTATCAATGCCTACAAATATCTTAAGAGCATGTGTCAAGAGGACAGGCCCACGCTTTTTTCGGTGGTGCCCAGTTACTGGACAAGGGGCAACAGGCACAAACTTAACCACAGGAAATTCCATCCAAATAGAAGGAAAACTTCTTTGCTTAGAGGCTGAGAGAACACTAGAACAGGCTGCCCAGAGCCTTCCATGCAGATATTCCAAACCTGACTGATCACAGTCCTGTGCAACCTGCTCTAGATCCACCTGCTTCAGTAGGGGAATTGGACTAGGTGGTCTCCAGAGGTTCCTTCTAACCCCAAATATTCTGTGATAATATGTATTTATTTATTTAAATTATTAAACTGTTGTTATTTCCCCAGAAAGTTTTGTCAATTTTACCCTTCCAATTCGCTTTCTCCCCTCTTCTGGGGGAAAAAGTGAGTGAGTGGCTGTGTGGGGCTTAGTTGTTGTCTGGGGTTAAACCACAACAGAAGCCATAGATCATGAAGAAACTTTTCCTTTGGAAAGGGAAGATTTAGTTGCAAGAATGGAAAAAAACTTGTGGGTAGAAGATGAGAATGCAAGTGATAGATGAGGTGATAAAGCAGGGCACAGGAGAGATTAACAGGTTTAGTTGTCTTCAATAGATAGCAAATTCTTAACGTGTCTCCATTTCTTGTCAAAACAAACCCTAAACTCCTAACAGTCTTTTTCAGTTGGCAACACTAAATCTTCTCATCAATGTGATTAAAAAAAATTTAAATAAGAAAGAAAATAAAGAGGATTTAAAAAAAATATTCGTTCTGCCAAAATGTGTCCTCATAATTTAACCATTATTTCTTCTGTTTATTTCTTGGTCTCACACTCAAAAAATTCAGCTGTTTTAACAGTTATTAGTTACTCTTGATGTAAGAACACTACACATTTCCAACATTTTCCTTCTCATTTTGCTCACAAAGATTTGGCATTTACAGCTGCTCTGACACTTCCCCAGAGCATTTTGAAAAACCTTACAATGCCATACTCAGGAACAGATTGGCACAAGGGCAAAGTCCTGGTGTCAACTCTCTACTAATGAGGTAAACGTACACTAGAGGTTACATTTAGAATATCCATTTGCATCAGTATCTCAGATTTAATAGTATAGTCACTATGTCTCATAGCTACTTTGAAAGCAATTATTTTGACAATTATTAGGAGGCATTATAAATGATTCAGGACATAATAATACAAAATAAATCCATTAAGACAAAAGCCCTGGGGCAGAAAGCCTGGCTCTCATGAAGTCATGAACAAAGCACTTTTCCTGAAGACCAAGTTTCCTACCATGTAACTGTGTATAAGAATGGCCAAAACAGCTTACAAAATGTGTAACATTATAATTCTAACATTGTAACTCCCATGCTTAACACTTACCTAATGCAAATAAGGGAACTGTGATTCCATCAATTAGAAATAACAGATATATTCTCTTGAAAAATGTTAGGTAAATTTGAGAATGTCACTATATCAAGCCTGAAGACTCAGCAAAGATGGGAGGAAGGGCTGAAGAAGGCCTGGGTTGCCCTCAGAACAGAGATGTTCAGTGTGCTGGAGACAGAGATCTCAGTCTGCTCCGCAGTATGTAGCAGAGAGCGACGGTTTCCTGGATATATGTAGAGAGATCATTTAAATATTTTTTCAAGTTGCTTTAGGCTGTTGATTTTTAAATCCTCAAATAAAGATAATGAAGCTCAGGAGGATAAGCAGCACCTGCAAAACAATCCGCTGCATACTGCATTGTTTTCTCTTTTCCTTCAAAGCATTTTATGTGGTGATTGCATCAGGCTGTATTGAGTTCATAATTTGTAAGGATTCCAGGTAAAACAGTGTAGTTGTGTACAACACACCACACAAGAAAGCTATTCTAGATGGAATCTGGTTTGCTAATAATAAAGAATATGATTGTTTACATGTTTTAGGCAGGTTTATTTGGTACAATAAAGTTGAGTAATACACTCAAAATACATTTTAATTGCTTGAAAAATTGTCTGATTAATGTAATAACCAAGGCTTAATGATATGTATAAGATGCAGTGTTGTTTCTATGATGCTTGCAAAATCTTTGTAGCCAAAATATTATCATATGGTTTTCTTTCCTTTCCTTTCCTATTTTTATGAATAAGCTTGTGCTGTTGCAATCCATCTGTGCCTCTTGGATCTTATTCAAAGGCTGTCCATGCTCCATTGCCAGTACCTATATATCCTATCATAGAATTAAATAAGTGGACATCTACAGATACTTATAAATATGTGGCGTTTTTCCATTAAAATTATATATTGAAGAGATAAATCATCGAAGACTGATAAGGCATAGTTTCTAAAAAAACACAAACCAACCCAGTAAAACAATTTATCCTGCTTTAAGGTATGAAAAAAAAAAAAAGATACAGCACTTTCTAGAAAGATATTAAAAAGGCTGACTTTATTACAATTTGTCAATTTCGTATTGTCAAAAGGAGATGAGAAGTTCTGAGAAATTCTGATCAAGAATGATTAATTCAGTAGTATTTAATTGTACATTTAGAATGGAGTTGCTAATTGGATTATTTTTCTGAGCCTCAGAACCCATCATCAATTCTGCATACTGAATGTTAAATATTGGATAAATCATTTGACCCTCTCTACCACAAAAATAGGTGAAGATTAGTATTTTTAAATTTCATGCCACCAACAGTGTAAAAGAGATGTGTATCTTTGCTCATAACTGCTAGCACTTAACATCTCATAGCTGGCCACATTTTTTTAGTGTATCTCCAGACACAGGAAGGACAAGAACGTGTCTGAGTACTGCCAGGTAGATTTATCAAAAGTAAATTGTGTCTGGGCAATCCAGTTTCCTGTTTTAGTGAGATGACTGGTTTTGTGGGCAAGGACACAGAGTAGGATGTTACATGTTGCAGTGGGTTGACCCTGGCTGGATGCTAGGCACCCACCAAAAGTGCTCTAACACTCACTTCTGCTGCTGGACCAGGTGTGCAGCTTTTCTGCAGCCTGCAGGTGGATTTCTGCTCCTCCATGGAGCTCCGTGTGCTGCAGGGCACAGCTGCTTCACCATGGTCTCGCCGCGGGCTGCAGGGGAATCTCAGCTTCAGCACCTCGAGCAGCTCCTGTGCCCCCTTCTGCCCTGGGTGTCTGAAGGGCGGTTAGTCTCACATATTTTCACTCCTCTCTTCTCTGGCCACAGTTACATCTGTCCAATAATTTTTTCTTGAATATGTTATCACAGATGTGATACTATCATTCCTGATTGGCTCAGCAGTGGGTCCATCCTGGAAACATCTGGCATTGGCTCTGCTGGACATGGGGGAAGCTTCTGGCAGCTTCTCAGAGAAACCACACCAGTAGCCCCCCTGCTACCAAAACCCGGCCACACAAACCCAACACATATGTCTTGATTTTATCAAGACCATCAGCAAGGTCTCCCACAGCATTCTTAAAGCCAAATTGGAGTCACTGGATAAGTGGACAGTAAGGTGTGTGGAAAGTGACTTGACCATCAGGTTTAAAGGGTTGGGTCACTGGCACAACATCCAGCTGGTAGTTTGTGACAAGCAGTATTCCTCAGATATTAATATAGGAGGCATAATGCCCACTTAACCAGTCTGTAAGCAGTGCCAAATAGAAAAATGGGCTGAAGAAAACCCTGTAAAGCTAAACAAAGCACAGGTGAAGTATTGCAGCTGGGATGGATTAAGGTCATATAACAATAGGCTCGGGGTGCCAACACATTACTGTGTCTAGTTTTGGGCTTCTCATTATATGAAAGAAGTGGACATACTGGACCACTAAGATTGTTAGAGGGCTGAAGCACATGGCATCTGTTAAGAGGCTAAAATAGTTGAGTTTTTCCATTCTCAAGACAAAAGATGACCTAATTGCTGTATTCATGCTGTCTAATGGGGTGATAGAAAATTAATTCAGAATTTTACTAGAAATTTCAATTAAATACAAGTAAAAACTTGGTCATCATGGGTGTTTGTATTGTACTATCCAGAGAGATTATGAGACCTCTGTACTTTGAGATTTTTAAAATATGATTTGTGATTCGACCAGATAACCTCAGGAAGGCCATTTAACTTTTCATGGTTTTCACAGTTTTCACAGTTTTCAGGGCTTATTCTGAGTTCTTCACGTCCCTTTAGGCCTATTATTTAGGCCCCTTTATTCCCCTTGTTCTGTGGCTGAACCATTCTAGAAGGCGGAATCCAGAAATGTATGAAAACTCTTTTCCTCTAAGCTTCATTAAAAACATGAAATAGATGCGACACCGAAAATTCTTCATGTCAAAGTTAATGCCTGTGTTCATCACACTGCTGACCTCAAAAAGTCTTGCTTACTTGGCAGGCAACTAAGAGGGCTGGCTCATTTAGCCTATTGCAATAGTTGCAACTACAGCACTGAATGATAAGAAACTGTACTGTACTTTACAAATGAAAGATTGCATACTGTTCACATTTTTTTTTTTTTAGGATATTTATCAAAATCTTTCTCAATGCTCCAGTAGATGTCATTCGTTGGTATTCATACCTGGCATCACTTACACACAATAGTTCTCAGATCTATATTACTTATTCCTTTGTTATATCCAATCAGGAATTTTTGTTGGAAATGTTAAGAATTTTGGAGGCCTCGGTAATTAACACTTAGCAGTTTGGCAAGAAGAGTTTGTTCCATGTGCTGCTATTAAGTATTCAGTGATAATTCAAAGTCAGGATTTAAGTTGTGCTACAAAGCCTAAACCTTTGCAATGGCTACATATAAAAACTTGCATTTTGATTACATCTACGTAATTAATATAGCAGTCTAAATTGAATTTTTAAAGAAAAATGTGTTCTAACTTTGAAGAAAAGAACACTGGAAAAGAAAAAAAGTACTCTTGTACTGTTTAAAAATCTCTATATTCTGGCAAACATCTGGATAAGTGGTCAAAAATCTATTAAAATTGACAGGATTAATCTAATGGTCTTTTGTTCATTTAAAGTGTAATTAATCTGAGCTAAACTTGATTCTGGAGAGATTTTAAAAGGAAATAAAGTATCTTTTGTCTCACTTAATCATTGGAGGGTATGAGTTATACACACTTCCCTGCTACAAAGGCAAATAGGCACATAATACTAAATTTAAGGGACCTCAGCTTTTATTTCTCTGGACTCAAATATTCTAGTTTGGTTGGGAAAGAAGGGTCTCACAACTGTCCAGCAGATCTCAGGGGGTTATTTTAGAAGAATCAAAAAATGCTTTCATTTAAATTCATGGTCTGGGCTTATTCAACCTATGCTTGAACACTTGTTCAGCCTTAGCCTCATAAGAATTTTTGTAGGAACGTTTTCTCGGTTGGTAGGCTTTAGGAAATGAAAAATATCTTTATAACTTCAAGGAAAACCAGTTCATGGACTATGGAGAAACAACCTAAAAATAAGCGATATTTGTAAAGCAAATGAAAAAAGTTTAAGAAAGATTTTTTTTTTTTTTACACTGATAATTGAAAAAAAGTAAATTCCATATTCTTTCTGTATCAATATTTTTCTCTGTTATGAATAAGTTTCATAATGAAACTGAATTTGAGGCCTCTCTGTCAAATAAATAGAGCTGAAAACTGAGTAGGGTTACATTTTTAAATTACTTCACAAAAAGCTCTGAACTAAAGAAATTTCTTGGATTGGTTTAAGTGGGGTGGAGGGGTGTGCACAATTGACACACAAGATTTTACAGCTGCACATTACTCTGATGCTGAGATAGGCTTCTGCATGTACAGTAGCATCAGGAATATACAATGATGAACATGACCTCAGCAGTTAATGTTTTTCCTAACTAGATATTAATTAAGTCAAGACAGACTTTTGCATTAACACAAATAGGTACTGGACTTTGAGCCCTGAAGAAAGCTTTGTATTTGATATAGGATTTATGCCCCTATAAATCTGGAAAACAGAAAGTGAATTTATATCATATGCATTCTAACAATAACTTCAAATAAAGCTTGAAGCATTACTTTATTTATTGCTGCTGATAAATTGTTTCTGTAAGAAGCTGGCATTTATTTTCATATTTCTCAGCAGCATTAGCAAGTTCCAAAATTATGAATTAAAATTCATGTCAACCTGTATTCATGCATTGCAAAAGATTAAGGGGAAAACATATTCAAATTTGGCTAGACTAGGTCAAGTACTGAACTGAGAGTGTGCAATGTCATTTGCAATACAAGTGATAAATAGGAACTGGAAGCTGAAAAAACTCTTCAGTCAGTTACGGTTGCAAAATTTGTATTTGCCTTTATGATTTAAAATTGTCCATATTTTTTGGTATCCAAAATGGAGAAAAAATTGAGTGTTATGCCTGAAAGGATTTTGTCAACCTGTAGTTTGTATTTTCATGAAATTAATCTGAAGGGGTATTTGATTTCTGTAACAAAAACTCTGATGAGAGCATTAGCTTCTCAGTAACTACAATGAGGGCCTCAGGTTTCTGGGTTTTCTGGAGTTTCTGCTCATGTCCACACAGGGACATTTCTCAGCCAACGTGATGCCCACTCCATTTTCCTGACTTGCAACTCGGAGCTTGATTAAGGCATTGCATTACAAATATGGCATCCCACAGGAGCTGCTGCTGAACATCAGATACAAGAAGGGTCTTCTTTCTGAGCACCACTTCCATGACCCCTTACTTATGGAGAAGGGAGTTTCCGTTGTTCTCTTGAGCTTTGCTATATCTGACTTTTTGTAGTCAGTGGGCAACTGGCTTTGGGCCTTCAAGTCCACAGTAGAAAGACAGGGCTGGCAGCCAGAGAAGTGACAGCAGGATTGTTGAACATGTCAGCAATATTTACTAGCCTCAAGCTGTCTTTGTTTATTGCAGTCTCCCAAAGTGTGTCAGAGCATTTGCTGCAATTTGAACACTTTCAGAGTCCTCTGTGAGAGCATCAGCAGCACCAGCTCTCCTTGCTTTCCATGAAACACCATGGACACAGCACACCAATTGTGTGACTATAGTCATTGAATGTGCCTGTCCTTCCCGAGAAACCCACAAGAGCATCCTGTTCCTGACCATGGGTGTCCATGTCCATTTCCCTTGTGAAAGTGCCGCTTCCCAGTTACAACCCTGATTAAAATCAGGAGCATCATGCTTCTTTCTGTTGGGCTCTTCAGGATCTCAATGAAAACTGGATTAAGCTGTGTGTCAGTAATCATGTCACCCCTACTCAAGAGGCAATCTTGGAGTGTGATCTCCTGCAGTGCCATAAATTCCTTGTTCAAGGATACTGGTAAGAAATATCAAAATGATGTATCTTTTTTTTCCCACTGAATTAGACTTTCCAGCTCTCTTTTTATTTGTCAGAATTAATTTACTCAAAGCAAACTTTTATTTAAAACAGATGGTCCTAAACTTTTCCTATCATATGAGACATTTTTAGTGATTTCTAAGGTGGGCATTTGGCCCTGGTCTACATATGTAAATATGTAAAACACTGAGGAACTTGGAAATTTAAATAACCAGTCCTGTTCCAGCCAGGCTATGAGACCAGAAAAGCAGAGAAATACCTCATTCTAGCCTTTGTCATTACTTTATGTATTACAAATCCCTTTTAGGAGATTACCACCTTAAATCACTGAACTTTTATCAAGTTGTATTTCCTTATGTGCTTATAAAAAGTGCATTTTTTTAAAGGGCCCATTGCCAACTGCAATTTGAAATGAGTATTAGAAACTTGTAAGAAACTGCTAACAATGAGCAGGAATAGAGAAGCATTTGAAAGCTTTAAAAATAAAAATAATGCAATTTTACATGGAGCACTTCATAAAAAACTACCCTTGTGGCAGCAAAACTATTCAACTAAACAAAAAAATCTAATAGATATCTCTCAGAACTAAAGGGAATTTCTATCTTTATGTTCTTCTACAAATTTTCAATAAAATTACTGGGAAAAGAAATCCAATATTGGTTTAAAATAGCTTTTAAAAATAAGAAACACAGAACTGAAAAGAAAGCAGACACCAGAAAGTTATTCCAGTTATTAAAGTATTTAGGTCTGTAAGCCTCTGTACTTCAGCAACAGTGAATTTTATACCAGAGTCACATGTTTCACTCTTAAAGATCCCAGAAAATGACATTTTGGAATGAAGTTGATAATATCAATGAGCAGCTGCTAAATTCATAGCATATTGTATTAAGTAGCTTTTTCCTTTGCTTTTCTCTATATAATATTTCTTGTGTGTATTTATTAATCATTAATTATAACACATAAAAAAATTACATCAAAGCAGATATTTATGCTTTACTGGAAGATGAAAATCTCCACATCCAGTCTATATGACAGGACTTGAACTTCTGATGCTGTAGTAAGGAATATTTTAAAATGCATCCTAGATTAAGTTTTAAGTTTTGGAAAATTAAAAGCAGCTAAATGTTATCTTTCCAGCAGCTGTAGAAATCTCTGTTTTCTAAAATTAAAAAAAAAAAAGAAGAAAAAAAAAATGTAGGAGAACACCAGTGAAGAACATGGACTTTCTAAACAATCTGAATGGTGTAGAATGTTCCAAAGTTATTATATTCCTGGCTTATTCAATATTAATATGAATAAGCAAGTTTTAAATTGGATATTAGAAAAAATTTCTTCACCAAAAGGACTGTCAAACAAAGGAACAGGCTGCCCAGATGACTGCTGGAATCATCATAACTGAAGGTGTTTAAAAGATGTGTAGATGAGGCACATGGTTTAGTGGTGTACTTCACAGTGCTGGGTTAATGGTTGGACTCAATGATCTTAAAGGTCTTTTCCAAATGAAATGGTTCTATGATTTTATGATTCTATGATTGGAAAATATCTGATAGCCTGTCTGGGAACTCCAGAGAGAAATTTGTTTTACTGATTTGGTTTTCCCACAAAGTCCATTAACCAATATCCTTCCATATTAAAAAAAAAACAACCCAACAACAAAAAAACCCCAAAAAACACAAAAGAAAGAAAGAAATAAAAAAAAAAAAACCAAAAATCAAGGATATATAATTCTGTATTATTATCATTACTGTTACATAACATCCCATAATGCTGTTCTTTTATTCCAGTATTTTCTTTGTTTCTTTGTTTATTCCTTTTCTTTTCATGTAGCACGATCTCTTTGTCTCACATCTAACTAAAATTTACTTCTAAGTAAGTTTCTTTCCTTCATTTTTAAAGTCAATATCAGTGCATATCATATTAGGCCAGTAAGGAATTCCCATCAAATGTGGGAATAGGATTTTTTGCAGAAAATTTTGGGTTTAATAAAATGAAAATTTTAATGAGCAGTACCTGTTATCTTCAGAAAATATCTTATTGTTGGCATTGCAAAGAAGAAAAGACTTCAAATGAAAATAGTTTTTCAAATAAATGCATTTTGTATTGCATAGGCTTCCACTGGAATTTCAATCCATTTTCCTTTATGTACTGTTTTATTCTTGGGCTAATTTCCCAACCTGGACAACACTTCCTATAGTGTATCATTCTGATAATTCACCACAACCTTCTTTCCAGGAGAAAATGTGAGAGCACTCTTTGGGAAATGGAATAAAATTTGAGAGTTTGGCCTGAAGAGGAATGTGAAAACAAAGCTAATCAAACTGCAATCCTCATAAGGCAAAGTAGAATCTTTTATTATTTATTTATTTTTATTACAATGATTTCATACATTGCATTTAGCAAAAATAAACAGGGCTTTCTGAGGTAAAATTAGACAAAAATAGGATTTAATTTTCTTAAAAATATGTATTTCTACTTGTCTCTAGACATTTTCTCAAGAAAACAAACGATATTAATTTAAACAGCACAGTGAACCCTAAACCATTACTTAGAGAAAAGGCAGAAAAGTATCCTTTTATTCCAGATGTGGGAAAAAAAGACAGGAAAACTGAAGCATTCCTATTGTCTACCCATATTTTTCCTTGGTGCGTGATACACAGAGGACTTATATCAATTACAGACATTCCCAGAGGATGACATGAGTCTAGACAGCAAAAATCCCACCCTCAGAGTTTTTGTGCAGCTAAAGTATTTGATGCCTCCCAGATTTTCTAATGCAGCAGGCTATCAGGTATTTAACTTAATCAAAAAATTAATTTTTGTGTGTTTTGGGGGTTTGTTTGTTTGCTGAAATATTTTCTCTTGTTGAAGAATAGAAGGAAGTTAAAACTTTTTGTTTGTTTGTTTGTTTGTTTGCTTGTTTTTGCTTGGCTTGGGGTTTTCTTGGTGAGGGTGTTAAAAATTTTCTTCAAATTTAATGAAAATGTATTTTTATATCAGTTTGCATTAAAAATATTAAAAAAAAGTGAATTTTATTTATCAGAATGGTTTGAATTTGAAATGTAATCTTTCCATGAAATTCAGAATACCATGTTATAAAATCCTGCAAGTGTATGGGATTTAGTCATCCACCTTCAGTGGGTTGCTAGTGGTGACAAATGAGAAGGAAAGACCACAGCTGGATGCAGGCTGAGTTGAGTTTGAATTTCCTTAACATTTTCTGTTATTAAGGCAGTAAAAACCGTTAGTATTCAAATCTACAAAACATATATTAAAAAAACCCCAACATTTTCCCAAACCAGAAATATACAATATTTGTATAAATATCTTTGTATAAATATATTTGTAGGCTTAGGTCATTTTTTCATTCAGCCTGTAAATGGTATTCCATTTTAAACAGGGATAAAACCCCTGTTTGAGGTAGCCTACCATACCAATGCTACCTCATACCTTACTGACTTTTATAAAGACATAAAAATGTGCACTAAGAGGTGATGAGTCACTGTCTGGGTTCCTGTGTTTGATGTTCTGTTGACTTAGATTTTATGGGAGAATAGGGAAAGAAGGTAAACACAGCAATTGATGTTTCAGTAATAAAATAGATCTACTTACACATATTTTCAATTAATTTTCAGAAGTGAGGTTCTATTCTGTATAAATGTATGTGTTCTGAAGTACATATGGAGTATTCAATTATGTATTTCTCAATATTTTTCTCAAGCACATTTCACAGAGCCCTTAGCAGTGTTTCACTTTTTTTTTTAAGATTGCTTTTGAGCATTGATATTTTTATCCCTCTTTGTATCATACCAGATTGTTTTCCTCTGTGCTCTGGTTGGACTGGCAAACTGTTCAAGTGATCCAAATGAGCGCAGAAGACACCAGTAACACCAGTAAACAAATGATTGAACTGGACCAAGCAAAATTCCAGGAAGTGTATGTTTTTAAACAGTGTGTTCTGTTGTCTAAAAGCAAGAATTTTTTGTTTTAAGGAAACTGAGAAACTTGCAATTAGCCTTTTTTTTTTCAGTGAAAACAAGGATTAACATCTTTCAGAGGGGGATATCTACAGAGAAAATTCTCAAGGTATCAGAAGAAAATGACTCATGAATATATGAAATATGCATTGTGCAGTGTTGGTCAAGGGGCTCCTGATCTTAACTAAAACGTGCATATTATAAAATCCTTTTCAGTTTGTTCAGTAAATTTATAGCAATAATGCAAAATTCAAACAAAGCAATAAGCTTTAGAGAACACACTGTGTCTTCAAGATGATTATTCATTGTATGACCTCCCCTGAGCAGGCCTCAATAATAAATCTTGTTGGATTTTCTCATTAAAAGTGTGTGCGTGTGGGTTGTCTGCTTTTTTAATTGCTTTTGGGTTTGTGTTATTTTAGTTTTGTTATTTGTACAATTTCATATCTGAATGCAGGCATTTAAACACTGCAGAATTAGAACAGCCATACTACTAATTTGTTTGTTTTCTCTTAATGGCACTTACTGAAGCTGCTGTGCTTACAGGAAACATCAGACTTCTTTGAAGCTGTATTTGTATTGTTTTAAGAGGTTTTATTATTTCTACCATACAATGGGAATTGGATACTATAACAGTAAGAGTAATAGTAATCATTTTATGTGATTTGTTTTACATTATGACTCTTGCAAGTAAAGTATGCCATGAAGTCATAAGAATACAATAATTTGGAATCTAATATGCCATGAGGGGGGAAAAACTTTTTTTTCTTTAAGATCATTATGATACTCCTTTTAGACTCCTAAATCTCCTATTTTTATCTTATTTACATAATTTACAAATGTGACTGAGATAATTGTTTGAGGAAATGTGACCTATAAATAAGAACATTTCTGGAGCTGGCTTAGAAATTTCAATATATTTTTTCTGTTACTACTGGAAAACTTTGCTAAGTATTATTTTGGAGGAGGAATGCTTAGAGAAGTACCCCAATTCTAATGACACTTTATTGACAAAACCCCAAAATTATTTATTACCTAAAAGTTCAAAATTGGACTTTTCAAGATAGAAACAGTATTTCCACTTTTACAAGTTTGCTTTACATAGGGGATACCTCAATATAAAAGATATTTCTGATTTGGTACATGTTAAATTTCAACTTTAAAAAAGTTGATGCTTCTAATAAAATTTTTTTGCTTAAGATAACTTTTAAGGAGATTTTATTGTTTAAAGAACTTCGGTTATTATCATATATTTTTTTTAAATCTCAGAATTTCCTAAAAATTAATTATTAGCCAGGTTTTGCACAGAAATTGCAGAGAACTTATAATAAAAAGATACATTTCCTTTTAAGATCTTACCACCTTTTAATGAATCTGTCCAGAAATCTTTGTGAGTTTTATAAGAAAAAATCCTGAACTGAAATTAAAAGGAAAAAATGTGAAAATGTTTTCAAGGAAAAAGTGCTTTGAAGCTCTCAAGTGTTCTCAAATGTTTTTATTCTTTATATACACTTTCAAATTAAAAAGCTCTGCAAGGCGAAGATTAGATTGTTTCCTAATCTTTCTCTAACTTTAAATCTATTGGAATTATCATATATGAATTTCACAAAGTTTAGACAATATTTCCCTTAGGAAAATTTTCTTGATAATTTTTCAACTGGTTATTGCCATTTTCACACTTCCCATACAAGTGATTCTTAACGTACATTAGGTTTAAATTCTTTTGATACTACTAATTTTTTTTAAAAGAATAGGAAACCTTTCTTACCCTTTTACCATTTTGATTGTTCTTTTGAGCTCTCAGTCCTACACTTTATGTCCTTCCTGTCCAAAGACATACTACTTGCTTTTTTTGATTAGACAGCTTATCTATCAGTTTCCACAAATAATTAAGAAACTTTGAACCTCGCTTTTCCATGACAAGGTTGATAGACCATACACAAATTACAAACTCAGGGTAAGTTAAGGAATATTTACCAGATTATCTTGCCTCTGCAAGACAGCCAAATGTTTGCTGAGACCAAGTTTTTTCACATTATTTCAGTAGTCCATGGCTGTCTCTTACTGTCTCTATTGACACTATTAAAAGCCAACTAAGGAGTAACAGAGTATTTGGCTGTTGACATATCGTACATGATGATTTGTGAGCTGATCTAATGCCTGACATCCTCAACTCAATCCAAACACACATTAAAAACCATAAAAACCTTTTACTCAATCACTTTTCACAAAGAGAATGGGATAATAATTAGAGCACTAGTAATGAATTTAAGAAAGTAGGATTCAATTAAATATGTTGTCATTTGTGTATGACCTTAGATAAATTACTTGGGTTAGATTTTCAACAGTACTTGGTAGTCAATGTGGAATTCATCTCACTTGAACCTGACCGTCAAAAATGGAAATACTTAACATAAGTTGTTGTATCAGGTCTCTTTTCAGGCAATGAAGGAGGAAGATATGTCCCTCTAGAGGAAATGCCATCCCACTTCTCTTTTTCTGCCTCAGAGAGAACCTATATAATTAGCTTCAAGTAAATGCTCTGCTCTTATAACATTATCCAAAAGGAGCTGATGATTTCTGTGACTAAGTACTCCAGTGAGTGGTACATTCCCTACACCAGCAACAACCTGAGGAAAACTATTACGTGAGATGGGTCAATGCGTTTGAAAGAGATGACATGGCTGTACTGAAAGAAAACTGTCTGCTTAACATTCAACTATGTCAGACACCTACAACATTCTGGAACTGGGCAAGGTCACTGCAAGAGCACGAAGTCTCCTTGTTATGCTTGCAGTATGTATTTATGGAAATGATGAGCCCACATACACATTTAACCACAAGAATGTGAATTAATGCAATACCTATGCACTCATTTTTGTCTTGAAGTCCTGCTGCATTTGCCTTCAGCTTTGCCATTGCAGGAGAAAGCAATGGTTAGCGTTAGGGTTAGGGTTAGGGTTGGGGTTGGGGTTAGGGTTAGGGTTAGGGTTAGGGGTTAGGGTTAGGGTTAGGGTTGGGTTAGGGTTAGGGTTAGGGTTTGGGTTAGGGTTAGGGTTAGGGTTGGGTTTGGGTTAGGGTTA
>NW_024581016.1:0-451 GCF_017639235.1 Corvus kubaryi
TGGGGGCAGCGAGGCGGGGGGGCGGGGAGTGCCGGCTCGGCGCGGCCGTGCCCGCGCGGGGGTCCCGGCCCTCAGGCCGCGGTGCGGGGCAGCCCCGGCCCGGCGGGGGCGGCGCTTGGCGCGGGCAGGGCCAGCCCGGTCGAGCGTGCGCAGCTCCTGCGCCCTTTAAGCCGCGCCGCCCCTGGCCGCACGGGCGTCTGAGCCGCGGGAGCCGCGCGGGAAGGAGCCGCCACAGCGCCGGGACGCGCCTTCCTCCTCCTGTCCCCCCTGCTCCTCCTCTCCGGCCTTGCCGCAGCCCCCTCCTCCCCACCCCGTGCCCCGCTCCTCCCGCCACTGCCAGCTCTAAGATGCCCCGCTATGAACTGGCTTTGATCCTGAAAGCCATGCAGAGGGTGAGTGAGGGAGAGGAGACGGGAGGAGGGGAGGGAGGCAGGTGGGACTCGTAGACGGG
>NW_024581016.1:551-24010 GCF_017639235.1 Corvus kubaryi
CCCCCCCCCCCCCCCTTTGCCCCGTGGTGTCCCCTCGGTGTCCCCTCGGTGCCCGCTGTCCCCGCCGCACCGCGTGGCCCGGCCGGCCCTGTCGCCCGCAGTGTCGCAGCGTGTCCCGGGCTCCGCGGGGCTTCCTCCGCGCTCCGGCCCCTCGCCCATCGCCCCTTCCCTGCCCGCGCCCTCGGAGACCTGGCTGAGTTGCTCCCCCCGAGCCGCAGTCCCCTCTCTCCCCCTCCCCTCTGGTCCGCAGGTAAGCAGATCCCACGCTTTCCGGGCGACAGAGATGCAGTTTTCCTTGCCCATCCCCTCCCTCCGTGCCTGGAGCAGGTGAACCCGGCCCTTCCCATGCCCCTGCCAGCGCATCCCCCTCTCCCTCTGCAGCACCAGCGCTCTCCATCCCCCCTCCCCGCACCTGCGCTGGCATCACCGGGCACCTCCTCGGGTCCCCTCGGCTCCGGGAAGCCTTGGGGCTGGGGAAAAGGGGAAAAGCAAGGATTCGCTCCAGCCAGCTCCCAACTACGGGGTGCCACCTAACCCCCCCCGTGTGCCAGGGAAGTGCCAAGGATGGGGTTTTGCCCGCACCAGTTGAGCGGGGCCGATAGGCTGGGCCGTATCGCCCCCGGGAAGGGGCGCTGGGGGTGGCAGCAGCCGCTGCCGTTGTTTTTTGGCAGCGCGGTGATAACAGAGCTCGGTTAAATGATGCTCTTCCCATTCGGCAGGAGCTGAGTCAATACGTGGGGGAAGGAGGGAGAATGGGGGATGTGTGTGCGTAAAAATAATAATAAAATAGGGACATCTTCGTGTGGATGGGAGGTTTATTTGGTAAATAACAGCTGATACTGGGCTTTCTCTAGTACCTTCTATAGCCTTTGTTTATGTGCTATTTTCCAGCACTGCTGGTGTTGGAATGTAGCAGCACTTGTGCTGGGCTGGAGCCCTCTGATCCAGCCCGGCGTGGATACTCTGGGATTTACCCTTCATTCCAACCAGCACAATTTCCCACCGAGCAGCAGCAGCTCAGCAGCGTGGCCGTGGTTTTTTGGGAATTACGGGAGCACGTCTGGTGTGCCGCATGCACTAGTACATTTCCATTCATTTTACATGGACCATCCACATGTCGGGGCTGGCTGGCTGCTTTTTTTTTTTTTTTTTAATATATTTTTCCCCGTGGTTTAGCTGCAGAAGCTGTAGTAGAGACATCTCACCTGGGTCCTCTAGTGGAGAAACACAGCAGCAGAGAGAAAGCCGGGTGACATTGCTGCACCAGCTCACCCGGGCAAAAAACCGCTGCTTTTCCACTTGCTTGTCAACATATAATTTTTTTCCGAATTTTTTGTTCCTTTCCACACCTTTCCCTATGGGTGGATGAGGCAGAGATGGTTTTTGTAGCCGTGCTGGTGATGTGGAAGATGCTTTAAGCCGGGCAGGCACTCGGAATGCAGGGCAGGACAGCAAGCGTAGCAAATCTGCCGTAATACTGAGGCAGGAATAAACTGACTTCTCTGAAAGGATGCCATGGAGTGCTCTCTGCTGGAAAGGCTCTCTGGTTTCTAGGATGTGAGCACGGAGATGCAGGGATAAGCTTTTAGCTGGTAGATGCTTCTAATGAGCATCAGTGCACTCGGGATTTAACATCTGCAACCTTTGCCTCTTTGAAGTTGGACTCTCCAGCATGTTCTTTCCAGATGGGTGTACCTTTAAGGGGTTTTTTTTTAGCTCTGTGATTATGTCCAAACATTTCAGTTTGTGCTGGTGTTTTTAACCCACCCTTGTTGTAAGTCTAAAATTTGGAGTCTGTCTGTCTGCTTCTATTTTTGTGCTGTTTTCAGCACACCAGATCTGGGTGCTTTTTCGTGTCCCAATATTTGGCTGCTCCTGCCTTTCTTGTGCCATGAGAACACTTGGAAATGTTTTCTGTAGTGGTTTTATGCTCCGTGGTGCTGCTGGATCTTGCCTGGGGGGTTGCTCTAATGACCCCTGTAAGCTGTGTATAATCCTGGCTGTAATACTGAATTGAATGAAGCAAAATATGGGGCTAATAAAGCCGCTCTGAAATACTGGAGTGACTCTACCACTCCTTCCTGTAGAAGAAGAAATGGTATTGCTTTTCCACACCGGTGACAGCTCCTGGGCAGGTGCTCCCTGTCCTGCCCCGTCAGTCCCTCTGTGGTGGCTGTGTGTCCTGGTGCTGTCTGAGCAAGTGCTGACTCTTCTCTTGGTGTCTGTGATGTCCTTCCTCACCTGTGGCAGCTCCCTTGCCCTCAAAAAAAAAAAAAAAAAAACACACAACAGCAAACCCTTGTCACTCGGCTTTCCTGTGCTTTAGGGCTTGTCCTGAACTTCTCGGAACTCCCTGGCAGCTTGGTGCAAACCTCAGCCTGGAAGACTTTGCTGCCTCTCTTCAGAGGCAAACTTGGTGCTTCTGTGGGGTTTTCCCCACCCACAACTTTCTTTTCATAGTTGCCTTGGCATTCTCAGAGATCCAGGCAGAAAAAGTCCCTCCAGTTCATTTTTGTTACTTTAAACCCTGTTGCTCCCCAGCCCTGCTCGTGTCCAAGTCAGGGATCCTTTCCCGTTCTTTCCCTGTGTGTGGCTTCTCTTTGGAGTCTGTTGAGAGGGTCCCGGGGCCAGCACATCCCATCCATCCTGCCCGATGCTCTCGTCAGGCTTGGCAGACTCCAGAGCCTCTTCAACTCTCCTTTTGTGCCTTAAAAACACAACGCCCAAGAGCTTTGGGAATGGCAGGGGCACGAGGGAGAACTTTCACTTCGCACTGGTTTCACTTTCCAGCCTTTGTCACTGGTTGTCTACAAAACGTCACAGACACAAAAAGTCCACACAAAAAGTCAGGATTTTATTCTGAAATCAAAGCTGAGCAGTCCTTCTCTGTCCTGTTTTGTGAGAGGTAATGGACTGGGACTAAAACCACTGTATATTTTTAATATACTAAAACACAGGATATTTTATACACTCTGTATATAAACAGCTTTTCATCAGCAGAGCCCCCAGTTGGGAAAACAATAATAAAAGCCCTAAAAGCACCCCCAAAATAAATAACCCCCCACTACTCTGTGGTGTGTTTGGAGGGTGAGGGACTTGTGTTGCTGTGTGTGAGTTTATGGAGGAGATGTTTTGGGCAAAGAAAGGTGTGAGCACAGTGAGGTGAAATGATTTATTTTGCCCATGGTGTTGCTTTCCACACTGCAGCATGGAAGGAACAAATGCTGAGGGGAGCTGGGTTTGTTATCACATTTGTTATCAGCAGTGTCCAGGTGTTTGCAAACCAAGCGTTGCCTGCCCTCAGTGGCCCCAGCCAAGCCCTGCAGCTGTGCTGGAGGTGAAGGTGCAATATGCAAACACAGCTGTCCATGGCCTGAATTCCCTGCTCATGACAAAAGCTGAGTTTCTAAGGATTCCCGATTTTCTCCCAGGAAATTTGGCTCTGAGTGGGGGGATTGTAGCAGGGCAGGACTTTCAGCAGGGAATCCACAGGAGTGAATCCGCAGGAATTCTCGCTGGCTGGGAGAGCAGAGCTCTGCAGGGAGGCTTCCCCTTGCTGCTAAAACTCCCTGGGAGCCTGGGGAAGGAAGTGAGGGGGAAAGGGAAGGAAGGAAGGAAGAGCTGGAAATGGCTTCCTGCTGCTCCGGGGCCGTTGTGCAGAGTGGCCGTGGGGTGGCAATGCCACACCTCCGAGGGCACTGGGCACAGTGTGGGAATCCCAGAGTCCCTGTGCTTGGAAAAGACCTCCAGGATCGAGTCCAGCCTGTGACTGATCCCCACCTTGTCACTGAGAGCAGAGCACAGGGACACCTGTCCTCAACAGCACCACTTAGTAACTGGAACTGACTGGGCACTTTGTAAATACCTTCAAGTATTTCAGTAAAAATGAGGAAATTTATCCATATTTCATTAGCAGTGTGCTCATCTTCACCTCTGACAAAGTTCAAATACACAGTGTCATAATCTAAAACATAATCACCTTTTTCTCAGCATATACCTGGACTAGGAGACCCATCCACCCATCTCTGGAATCTCAGAATGGTTTGGGTTGGAAGGGATCTTAAAAATCACCTTGTTCCACATGGCAGAGACACCTTCCACTACCCCAGGTTGCTCCAAACCCTGTCCAACCCAGCCTTGGGCACCTCCAAATAACAACAATAATAATCCTGCTGTGAATGTGGGCTCTCATTTCTCCAGCCATGTTCTCACAACACAACTTGTCTTCAGCAGCTGTTTGTTGCTTTTGGAGTGGGTTTCCGTGTTTCCAAAATTCCCTACCTGCTGTGTGGAGATTGTTGGCTATTTTGGGAAAGCCAAAGTAAATGGGCAGTAGTGTTGCTTGACATCTTGACTATTCCCCTTAATTGCTGTGTAGGCAGCTGCAGCAATTGGGCTTTTGATGTCTCAGTTGCCAGGAAGGAGGGGGGAGAATGAAGCAGGAAGATCCTGGGTTTATTTTATTTCCTTTCCTTTCTGGTGAACCACCTGCTCTTCCAGTGCAATTGTGCACCTTCCCCACCCCTCTTCCCAACTGAGCAGGTTGAAATTACACCAAAGTTTTTTTCCTCTGTTCCCACTGGAGGTTTTAGGAGGCTGGAACAGGCTCTTCAGCCTGGCAGGGAGGGATCCTGGAGTCGGGGGTGGTGCTGGAAAGGAGACCAAAGCCTTGGAACTAAAAGGCAAGATCAGAAAACAACAAGATCCAGCACTGACTCTCCTCTGGAGGAGTCACCTTTTTGTTTTGTGCCTTGAGCATTCCATAGGAAGAACTGGATTTTGAAGGGTGTGATGCACATAGCATTTGGGAACGATACCCTCTTGCCTGATATTTGACATTTTCAGTCTTGGAAGAGCCGGAATTTTTGCCAAGCGTGGGATAAGTGGGTCTGAGGGGACATAGAGGATTATTCTCTTTTACAAAATAATTTAAGTCTAGTTTCAGTTCCTTGCAGGCCCCTGGTGGGATTTCAGTGGGATTTGGCCAGTCCCTCTTCAGGGGACAGCAGCGGGGGTTAACCTTTGAGTTAAAACTCTGGCTGGTTGGCTTTTGTTCCTGATGTGTTCCCTGTGTCTGTGAACAGGGAGGTGTTTTTAAACTTCAGCATGGAGCAGATTCTGTCCCTTAACTCTTGGGAAAGAAGGCAGGAGAACCTGTTGTGTTGAAGCAGCATTGCTGCTCTCCATTGTTGGAAACCCCTGGAACGTGACTGATTCCTGTAAGAGTTGTCCATTGTAACACTGAGGAGAAGCTGCTCCTTCACCTCATGTGTGTTTGTGCTTTCTGTCTCCCGATCTTCATACATTCCATACTTTGGAATGATGGAAGCTCTGGTTTTCCTCTGTGTGTTCTTTCAGGAGCTGATGTCTCCAGTTCCCTTGTCCCAGAACCAAAATTGCCACACAAAAATTGCTTTGGGAGTCATTGAGCTGTTGCTCGAGTAATTTATCTTACTTTTTTTTTTCTTTGCTTAGAGAAGCTGTGGCTGCCCCATCCCTGGAGGTGTCCAAGGCCAGCTTGGAGCAGCCTGGGACAGTGGAAGGTGTCCGTGCCCATGGCAGGGGTTGGCACTGGGTGGGCTTTTAGGTCCTTTCCCATCCAAACCATTCCATGGTTCTATGATCTGTCAGGCTCCATCCATGGCAGGCTGGTAACTCCTGGAGCCACAGCCACCCACACCTCCCCAGCTGCAGATCTGGGATGATGGAAGAGCAGTTTGTGGGGAAGCAGTTACTTGGTAGAGCTTCATATCCCAGCCTCTGTGTCCCTTACCTGAGGGCAGCAGGAACTTCTGGGCACCAGGTTATTCCCTAGAAAAATTCCTGCCCTGTGGAGCAGCAGGAATAGCCCCAGTGGAGCTGATAAAAATAGGAAAGCAGGGAAAAATAAAAACAGAGGTGCAAAATATAACTAATTATGAAGAAGTGGAACAGGAAAAACAGAAAGTAAATATGTGGAAAGTAAGACAAGGGGTGAAGGACCTGTCCTCTGGGAGCACTGGTGCAAACATTGGTGCTAAAAATGAGATTCTAAAGAAAATTCATCAGCCCTGGTGAGGAGAAGGGCAGGAAGGAAGTGGATGGTGTAAAGCGAGGGTCATTAACCCAAGAAATAGGATTGAGGAACTGCATAAGAACTGTTGTTCTGCTATTTTTGAATCCTGGTTTGTGCACTTGCAAGCCAATCCTTGTGTTCAGCCCTGCACATATCTAAGGAATAATAAAAAGCCAGGTCCATGCAGAGGATGGATACAGGGAGGGAATGTGTTCAATGGAGTTGGTGTTTCAGAAAAAGAAATCAGTGTTTGGTAGCTTCTAATACAGATATTGTGCATCAAGCTGTGTAATTGGCATTAATTGTTTTATAACCAACAGAATTTTATTGAACTCTGGTTCTGGTGTCTTGAAATCTCCAAGAAGGATCAGAAGTCTTGCAACAGCACCCAGCTGACTGGGAAGCTTGGAGAGCCTCAAATTCTTGGATTATGTATGATCCTGAGCTTCTGTGTCACCTATCAATAATCCTTGTGCTGCTTTATATTTTTCCAAAGATTGTGGGCAGCCATAAATGTCATGGGAATTTGGGGAAGTCCTAAAGAAGCTTAATGAGTCTGGTTTTATTTTCTTCTTTCGTGCTTCCTAGAAATTTGAAGTAGAATTTCCACCTGGTGTCTTGCCCAGTTTCATGGGGACTGCCACTGCTTCTTTCTCATTTCCCAAGTAACTTCTGCACACTCCCAGCCCAAATCCTCCTCAAATGGGATGAACCAACCCATTTTTTAGGCAGGGATTATCCAGTTCCTGCTGCCTGGTGATCACCACCAGCTGGATCCCGTCTTTGAACCTCCAGCTGAACTAAAGGGGCATCTTCAGTAGTGGCAGAAATTTTGTAGCGCTTCTGATCTTTGCTTCTAAAAAGGTGATAACTTTGTCCAGAGAACTGAAGTGGTCCCAAATCCACTCCAGAAATCAAATTCTTGGCTCTTTAGGCTTGTTTGCCCCCTTCTCTTGCTGCTGTTCTGTCACCAAGTACTTCATCTCCTTCATTCCTGCCATGGCACTGAAATGTTTGTGCTGATGGATTTCGGGTTGCCGAAAGAAGGGATTTGAGCCTTGGGGCTCAGTGTCCTTCTGCACCTTCCAGTGCAGGGAAATCCTGCCTGGTGCTGTGTGATGCCAGAACCTTCCAGTTTTTGCCAGCCCCTTCCTACTTCCTTGGAAATGTCTGATGTTCCCAGTTTGCCCTCTGGTGCCCTTGATCTTGCAGTTGACCACATGGCTGCTGGGTTGTCTCTGCCTCTTTTGCTTTCACTTCCTGTGGAAAAGACCTGTACCCTGTGGAGGGGTGAACATCACCTCTCTGTGGTTTCCTTGCTCAGGGCTGGGGTTTGTGGTGGCAAACTGAGCTCAGGAGGGCCCTGCTGGAGCTGCTGGTGAGGCAGGAAGGGTTCTGCTGATTTCCCAGGGAGCAGTGGCCCAGTTCCTTGGCAGTTTGTGCTCCCTTCACAGAGTCCCAGGATCCCCGAGGTTGGAAAAGCCCTCCCAGCCCATCAAGGCCCAGCTGTGCCTGATGCCCACCTTGTCCCCAGCCCAGAGCACTGAGTGCCACCTCCAGGCCTTTCTTGGGGACTCCAAACCTCCCTGGGTAGCCCCTTCCAGTTCCTTTCCATGGAGAAATTCCTCCAGATAACATTTGTCATCCATGGAAACATAAGCCAATTCTTCAGGCTGACAAGGGGAAAAGGAAATTATTAACTCCTTATTTTCTTTAAATTGTTAATTGGTGGATTAATCTCAAGACCTGGATCAGATGCTACATCATGTCTAGGTAGGCCTGGAGAAGACAGAATTTCTTTCTGGTGTCTTTGTATTTTAACAGATAAAAAGGGACTTTCTATCTCCTTCCCTCTGTCCCCAGCTCACCCCGCTTCCCCCGCAGGTGTTTGGAGTTTCGGGAAGAACAGTGGAAGCAAATCAGTCCCTTATTGCTGCTGGAGTGCTGGGGACTGGCTCTTGGCAAAGGGAACCAGCCAAGTGTGAATGTCACAGGCAGTGGCATGAAGTGGCTCGGGGAGGGTGATGCAGATTCAGAAAACATCCATCTTTTCTTGCTTCCAAGGCTGCAGCTTCTCTTGTGTCCACGGAGTGCTGGAGTGTCCTTCCTCTGCCTGCTCCCCCCTCCTTCATTTGTGACTTGGTGGGACACTGGAGTGGGTGTATTTGCTTGAGATGAGGGGGGAAAATGGTTAAAAAACCCCCAAAAATGACTAATAAATTATGTCCTGCTCTAACAGTGTCGCTCCCATGAGCTCCCAATGGCCTCGCATCACTCCAGTTTCTGCTCTGGAATTGTCCACTGTACATCCCATTTCTGACTGGGAAATGCAGTGAGTTCTCTGTCTCTTGCTCTGGGGTCACTTATTTCTCTCATGTCTCCCTCAGCAGTTGTGTAAAAAAGAATCAAGAAGAATTTATGCTGGAACAAGCTGCTTTTTTGTGATGCTGCAGTAAAACGAAGACCAGAGCTGGAGTGATTCCTGACCAAAACAAAAGTTCATGATGTGTTCATAACAGCTCCTTTGAGTGAGTGACTTGATCCTTGCACCTCAGATTGGATTTTTTTGGTAGTGGTGGTTTTTGGAGTTGGCTCCTGTGTTCTCCAGGCCAGCAGGAGGTTGATGTGGGGACCATGCAGAGCGTGACCAACAGGTTCAGTCAGGTTGGCTCAGGTACCGTGGAAATGTGTCCTGCTGCAGCCTCCTGAGTTCAGGTCTGGCCTGGCATCCCCGGCAGCTCAAGTTATTTATTGGATGCTTCAGGTCAGCTTCTGCCTTCCCTGTCTGTCCCAGGGGGGTTCCTGGCACATTCCTCTGCCCCAGCTCCTGGTTTTCAGGGAAAAGCCTGGAACTGCTGCCCTGGATGCTGAGGATAGCCAAGGATAGCCCCTGCTTCCTCAAGGGCATGTGCTACATAATTTATGTATCACTTACTCCATGAAGAGCTTCAGTGCTCCTTTTTTGTGTTCTGGAGTGCTGCAGTAAATGGAACAGAGCTTTTCCTCCTTTTTTTTTTTTGTCCTGAGAGGTTTTTTTCCCTGAGGCTGCTGTGTGTTTACTGTGGAGCAGTGGACAGGTAGGAATTCACTGGTGTGTCCATGGCAGGAGGGCGAGGAGTCTGGAAACACACTCAGGGAGTTGGACATGGTACAGACCCTGCTCAAGGCACGAGACTTCTGTTATTTATTACTTTTTTTGGTGGCAGGGAGTTAATATTTTCCATGGTCCTGGCAGTCTGGACAGTTTTCTTCCACACAACAGAGCTGTTCAGTAGGGAAAGTGCTGCAGGTCTGAGTTCAAATACTCCTGCTTGAAGGTGGAGAGGGAGAATGTTATTTCCAAGAAATAGTCTGTGAACAAAGTACTTAATTTGCTAACAGCGGACACTCCTGTGGGATAGGTGGGCATCTGCACCCCCAAATTAACCCTTAAAACATTGGGATTGGTGAGGAGAAAAGGGAAGTCAGCTCAGAAACTTCCCATCTGCCGAAAACCCAACAGAGCTGAGAACAAACAGTGGCTTCAGAGCTGGAGCAGTTGGACTCCGGCGTGTTTTAAACACCCATTTTATTAGAAAAGCACTGTGGAGAAAGTTTTCCTTTAGAACAATCGTACAAATTTCTCCTCAAAATCCCACCCTGGGTCTGCTTCACATTATGAAATTTCTCTTCAGGGACTTGCTTGGGATTTTTTTTCCCTTTAAGGAACAGGCTGGGTGTTGGAGAGACATATGCATTGTTTCACCAGAGCTGCAGCCTCTATCTCCAGACAAGAGGGAAGCACATTGTTTTGTGTCTTTGATAGGATCCAGCCAGAAAACAGCCTCAGGGAAGAAAATTCCCAGTCCTTGGCAGCAGCACTGTCTTTCTGCCTTTTTTTTCTTTTTTTTTTCCCCTCTGTTAGTGCCACAATGTTCACTGTTCTAATAACTCAGGATTAAACTCACATGGGGCATCTCCAAAGTCCTTTGTAAGACTTGAGGTCAGAACTTGCTGAAAGTTCAGAGGGACGAGTCTCATTTTCCTAATGAAGAAAAGTTCCAGGGTTATTTTGGAATTAGGTCTAAGAAACTGGTACAAGAAGCTACTTCACTGCTGTAATTTAGTGACAGTGCAGCAAATTTGTGGTGGCTGCTGAAAACTTTCCACCTTCCAGCTCAGGCAAACTGAGCCTGGCAAAGAAACCTCGGGTGTTGGTGACAAAGGGCAGGGTTCAGCTCTCTGCAATTTGATTATTTCAGGTGCATGGTCTGGCTGTATCTTCCTATGGAAAACACTCCAGGAAATTCACATGTTGTTTATTTTGGTTGGAATGAGCTCCTTGGAGCTGAAGTGACTTAATCGAGGAATGTCACAATTTATTTGAGGGCAGCTGCATCTAATACTGACTGACACACTTGTCAGAAAGTCTGGATCCTGGAATTACAGGAGGTTTGGATTCCCAGGGACCTTAAAGCCCATCCATCCCACCCCCAGGGCAGGGACACCTTCCACCATCCCAGGCTGCTCCAAGCCCTGTCCAGCCTGGCCTTGGACACTGCCAGGGATCCAGGGGCAGCCACAGCTTCCCTGTTTATAGAAACACTCTGAGCTGGATACTTCTGGTATCAAATAGAATTCGTTTTAACAGCTATTTTTGTGATTTCTCCGTATTGCTCTAGAGGATACTTCTGACAGGTCACCAGTGAACCTGCAGGGAAGATGGTGGGGGATGAACTCAAGTTCAAATCAAACATTTTTCAGTAATGAGAAGGACAACAGAGCATTAAAAATATTAATTATTGCCATTTCTTTATCTTACTGTTCTTCTGGTTTTCTGTGTAGTAGTTTTTCTTTTTATCATATCTCAGTAAAATCTCTTCTTCCCTTTCCCTTCAAATATTTATAGTTTTGGTATAAACATAATATAGTTGAAAATTTAGCTGAATATAGCAAAAGACACAACACTATTAAAGTGTTGCTCCAAAGTGCTTAAAACTAAGAATAGTCCATTAAACTTGGCTCTGATTGCGTCATCTGATGTGAAGTGTTTGTAATTTTGGGTTGGATTAAGCTATTAGACCATTTAACTACTCCTGTATTTGCGGGTGGGGAGAAATGTGAATTCTTCTGTGGAAGAATTGAAAATACATCTGTGGTTTGAGGCTTCTGAGGAATGATAAATTTAGCCCAGTGCTGTAATCAGTCCGTTTTGTGCCATGGCTCCTTAGTCTCTCATTATTGGCTGTAATTCCAGCAGAAGGAATATCTCTATTCTCAAGTGGGTTCGTGGTGCTGGGGGGGAACCCTTATTACTTTTTTAATTATTTTTCTCCTGAAAAACAGCTGGATCATACAAATGACACGATGGTGGATTTCTCCTTAAGGCTGAAGTTGTGGTTTTCTAGAAGCTATTTTTAAAATCGATGAGGAGTTGCATGTTTTTACCTCAGCATCGTTGCTGCCTTCAACACAACATGCGCATTTTCAACCTTAACTCTCTTGGAACTTGAAATGGTTTTATTGACCCTTTAAACAAACCCAGTATATGGCAGGGATGCTAAACAAGAAACCAACCAAATATTAGAATATGTTATCAGGCTGTATTAATCATTAATTAATGGAATGGGAGCTTCAGCCTCATGCCAGAGAATGAACTGGAAGGGGATGCCTGGAGCTGATGCTTGTAGGACTTGTGAGACTTTATGGTCAGCAAAAAGACAAAGTGTTGGGTTTTTTATGCCTTTACCAGTGGGTGGGGAAGGGGAGTGGAGTCAGACCTCATTCCTCACCTTCTGTAATAATCTCATTATTGCTGAAGGTTTGTGTGCTGCTCTTCAGAATAAATCTGTTCTTTGCTTTGGTCTTCCCTTCCCATGGCCACTGGCTGTAGGAAATAGAAGAATCCTGTGTCCAGCACTCTCTAAACCCATTAGAAGGTTTTGGGTTGGTAGAGAGTGGAGAGGCTGTGGCACAGGGTGCCCAGAGCAGCTGGGGCTGCCCCTGGATCCCTGGCAGTGCCCAAGGCCAGGCTGGACATTGGGGCTTGGAGCAGCCTGGGACAGTGGGAGGTGTCCCTGCCGTGGCAGGGGGTGGCACTGGATGTGCTTTGAGGTCCCTCCATCCCAAACCATTCCATGATTCTGTGGTACCTCCCAAGGCATAAACAGAGACAGGAGCACATCCCAAATCCGTGAGGGAGCCCCATGCAGCTCCTCAGTGCCCCTTCCTCTCTCACCTCCCTGCCACCAAGTCTTTATTGTCCCCTTCCCTCTACTTCCAGTGCTTCAGTCCTGCTTGCCAAAATGAGTTTTATTTCCTGACATGCCTTGGGAGAGTGTCAGGTGGGATTGGGAATTTGGGAAGAGAGCAGCAGGGAAAGCTTTGCCTCCATACCTTTCACCTCTCCATGCTGGGATGGGAATGGATGCTGGGAACGGCGCTTCCTGGCATCCTCCCAGCTGTGGCTGCTGCCAGAATCCACCCAGTGTTCCCTCCTGTGTCTCTGGTGCTCCCCCAAAACCCCAGGTGTGGGTATCCAGAGGCACTGGCCCTAAAATGGGATGTCAGGCGGAGTTTTGCTTCTGCCACTTGCTGGAATGAGATGTTTTCTCCCCTTGGATCATATGGATGTGTATGGAGAGCTTTCCAAGTAAAAAATAACCCTGTGGTTATCTGTACCCCAGACAGAAGCAAACTCACCTCAAAACCTGCAGAGTAACCTTGATTCTCCAGCTGATTTGAAATGGATGTTGGTTTTTGACAGCGCTGTGACCTCACTTTGATTCTTCTAGCAGCCAGCTGGTGTCTCAAGTGCAATCCTGTAGTGCCAGGATCTCCCAGGATTTGGGGGTGCAGTGCAGGAAATGTTGAGCCAAGTTCAGGCTCTGTAGTGGTTGTTATTTGAGTTACTTCAATTTTATTTTCCTAACATTGCTTGAAAGAGGAAGATCTCGTTAGTGGCTTGAGAAGGAGACTTGTGAGACACCAGAGTAAAGGAAAAGAAAATGTATTTTTGTTGCTTGCCGTGTTCTGGGGAATTTGGGTCGCTCAATCCTCCCGAATTGCTGCGTCTCTGAAGGTACCTGTAACCACTGAAGTTGACTCCTAAAAGGCTTTTTCCACTTAGCCCTACAAATATTTAATGATGTCTGTTATGGATTGCAGGAAATATAAAGGGGGAAAAATCTGTGGTGTTCAGTGATTTGTTTTACTACACTTCAAATTTTTTCTCATTACTTCATGAAATTCCTCTCTAATTCAATCTTTGTCTTTTGTCTTTGCTGCCTTGCAGGGTTGGTACAGTAGGCCTCACTAAACTTAGCTGCAACTAAGAATTTCTCCTACATCAACTGAGTTAAGGCTGATGCTCTTGTGGAATGTGGATTAAAAGTGCGTGCTAAGTTCCCAAATTTGAGAAGCGGAGAAAAGTAAATGTACCACTGCCACCAGCATCAGGACAGCAAACCAAGGGACAAAGAATTTGACCCGCTGTGTTGATTTTGGTTAAAACTGGTTCACGTGGTGCTTAAGAGACGTTGGCTGGGGGGCGAGAAGTGGACGTCAGCGAAGGCTTTTTGGTTACAAAATGAGGGCTGCTTTGGAGCCAGCAGACATTGCCATTGTGGCCCTGTACTTCGTGCTTGTAATGTGCATAGGTTTCTTTGCCATGTGGAAAAACAATCGGAGCACCGTGAGTGGCTACTTTTTGGCAGGGCGTTCTATGAGCTGGGTAGCTATCGGGGCCTCGTTGTTTGTGAGCAATATTGGAAGTGAACATTTCATTGGGCTCGCAGGATCTGGAGCGGCGAGCGGATTCGCCGTAGGCGCGTGGGAGTTCAACGCCTTAATGCTTTTGCAGCTTTTGGGATGGGTCTTCGTGCCAGTCTACGTCCGGTCGGGAGTGTACACCATGCCCGAATACTTGTCCAAGCGGTTCGGAGGGCATAGGATTCAAATCTATTTTGCAGCGTTGTCTCTACTTCTTTATATCTTCACCAAACTCTCGGTTGACTTGTATTCAGGGGCGCTTTTTATCCAAGAGTCCCTAGGGTGGAACCTCTACCTGTCGGTGATCCTGCTGATCGGAATGACGGCGCTGCTGACTGTGACCGGAGGGCTGGTGGCTGTCATCTACACGGACACCCTCCAAGCCCTGCTTATGATCATCGGGGCCCTCACACTCATGATCATAAGCCTCACGGAGGTCGGTGGGTTTGAAGAAGTGAAAAGGAGGTACATGTTGGCGACACCAAATATCACCTCCATCCTCCTAACCTACAACATCTCCAACACCAACTCCTGCAACGTCAGCCCAAAGCCTGACTCTCTTAAAATGCTGCGTGAGCCGACGGACGAAGACATTCCCTGGCCTGGATTTCTGCTGGGACAGACCCCGGCCTCAGTGTGGTACTGGTGCGCTGACCAAGTCATCGTGCAGAGAGTTCTGGCCGCCAAAAACATCGCTAATGCCAAAGGCTCCACCCTCATGGCCGGCTTCTTGAAGCTGCTGCCCATGTTCATCATCGTGGTGCCGGGGATGATCTCCCGCATCCTGTTCGTGGATGACATCGCCTGCATCAACCCGGAGCACTGCTTCCAGGTGTGCGGGAGCAGGGCCGGCTGCTCCAACATCGCCTACCCGCGCCTGGTGATGAATCTGGTGCCCGTGGGGCTGCGCGGGCTCATGATGGCCGTGATGATCGCCGCCCTGATGAGCGACCTGGACTCCATCTTCAACAGCGCCAGCACCATCTTCACGCTCGACGTCTACAAACTCATCCGGAAGAGCGCAACCTCCCGGGAGCTCATGGTCGTGGGCAGGGTCTTCGTGGCCTTCATGGTGGTGATCAGCATCGCCTGGGTGCCCATCATCGTGGAGATGCAGGGCGGGCAGATGTACCTGTACATCCAGGAGGTCGCAGACTACCTGACCCCGCCGGTGGCCGCCCTGTTCCTCATGGCCATCTTCTGGAAGCGTTGCAACGAGCAGGGCGCTTTCTACGGCGGCATGGCTGGGTTTGTCCTGGGGGCCATCCGGCTGATCCTGGCCTTCTTCTACCGCGCTCCCGAGTGCAACCAGCCGGACACCAGGCCCGGCTTCATCAAGGACATCCATTACATGTACGTGGCCACGGGCCTGTTCTGGATCACCGGGTTCGTGACGGTCGTGGTGAGCCTGCTCACGCCACCGCCCACCAAGGAGCAGGTCCGGACCACCACGTTCTGGGCCCTGATGAAGCGGAAAGTGCCGGAGAGCGATGGCAAGGGGGAGCTGTACCAGGCGCGGGAGAAGAGCGTCCTCAAGTGCAACGAGAACGCCAACCACATCATTCCCAACGGGAAGTCGGAGGAGAACATTAAAAACGTGAAGCCGGAGGACATCAACCTCCTGGTCACGTGCAGGGATGACAGCAACCCGGTGATCTCGGTGAGCCACTCCGAGGTGGAGACGCCCGTGGATTGTTATTCCAACGGACAGGCGGCCCTGATGGGGGAGAAAAAGCATGAGGAGGAGACTGACGACAGGGAGAGACATTTGAAATTCATAGATTGGTTCTGTGGCTTTAAAAGTAAAAGCATAAACAAGAGAGTGGTTCGGGAGGTCGAGGAAGAGACTGTTTGTTTACAAATGCTGGAAGAGACTCCAAAAGTTAAACTATTACTAAATACTGGACTGGTCTGTGTCTGTTCTCTTGGAATCTTCATGTTTGTCTACTTCTCTTTGTGAGTGAATAGTGAACTTTTAAGGGTATGGCTTAAACATACAGAAGTTGATACAGGTCTCTGGAGATTTTTGGTTTTTCTTTTCTTTTCAAATGACATAACCACAACCCAGGCATTGTTTACGCTATAATTGTCAGATCAACTCAGCTTTAGCCTATTTCGAGACCATTTGAAATGTGTTGTCCTCCCTCTGCTGAAAGCAGAACCTGTCCTGTGGTGGCTTTTTCTTTGTTTCCCTTTTGTGTTGTTTTTTTTTTGGTGTTTTTTTTTTTCCATTTGCAGCACTAACCTTTTGTTTTTCTGTGTATAAATATACCAAAGGCAGGCAGGTGGCTGTGTTTGAAGTCAGGCAGTTACAGCTCAGTCAGCACTAAGTGCAGATAACAGGTAATCAGTTACCAATGTGTAAAATCTGAGTGATTAAAGCTGTGTCAAAAGATTTTTAAATGCAGAGCTGTGATGCACATTTATAAAATAACTATATTACCTTGGCCAACTTAGCACTTTTTAATTACACTCACTGCTTTTTTTTCCTTTTTTTTTTCCCAGTTTCTCATTTCACTTCTGGCAACAACAGGAAGCTGTTTTGTCTCATTTTATAGCACTTAAAACATGATAGCTCTTAGCAGCTTTCTGCCTTCTTTCTTTTTATTATTCTTTGTAAGGAAATTTTTGTCTTTTGATTTTTATACACTGTAAATTCCAGTACTGAAAAGTTTCTGTATTTAAAAAAAAAACCAAAAACCAAAACGAAATCAAAAATAAGCCTGGAGATGATAAACTGTCAGTGGAGGAGGAAGAAAAAGAAATATTCTTTCTGTGGGGTTTGTAGTATAGTGAAGAATCCCAGAGTTTTTAGGGTGGGTTTGCGATGTCCCTGGGCAGCTGTTTCAGGGCTCTGCCACCTCCATGGAAAGAATTTTTTCCTCAAGTTTGGGTGGAGCTTCTTGAGTTTCAGTAAATGGCCAAAAAGATTCATTCAGCCTCCCCAGCCTCCAAACCTTTAGGACATTGTTAGGATGAGCTTCTTTTTAGGGAAAAATCTGTTTGTAGGTTCTACCACGTGGGAAAAAGAGAAACATGAGGCTTTGCATGTCTTGAAAAGCTGTTTTCCACCCTGCAGAAGGGTTTTCCTCTGCTGTGCCTGCGAGGAATCCCTGCAGCCCCGATGCTGCAGGGGCAGAACAACTGGGCAGGCAAGGAAGGGGAAATGGGGGAGAGAGGTGAAAGTGCTCCTTGTTTTCCACAGTCCTTTTGCCTCACGTCCTCTCCCACTTCCCCTTTCACCCTGTCAAACCTTTTTGGGTTTTTGAGGAATCCCAGAATCCCTGAGCCTGGAAAAGCCGTCCCAGGTCATTGAGTTCCAGCTTTGCCCAATCCCCACCTTGTCACCCAGCCCAGAGTGCCACGGTCCTTGGGCACCTCCAGGGGTGGGCACTCCGCCCCCTCCCTGGGCAGCCCCTTCCCATGAGTGACCTTTCTGGGAAGAAATTCCCTCCCTCCTCAGAACAATCCGGAGGCATTCGGTGTCAGGAGACGGGGAGCGCGTGCAGCCACAATCTGTGTCGCCAATTGAGGTCTGTCCTGTCCTCGGGATTTGTCCAAAACCATTCATTCCTCCCAGGCAGTCACAGCTATTTGTAGGTCTCCAGATCCAGAGGATCTTTTCTCCCGAAGGGTAGAGGGATGAGCAGTTCCAAGGTGTGGAGGACGTGTGTGCAGCAGGTTGGTGCTCTCACCCTTCCCCAAGCCAAGCTGGCTCCTGGTTTTGGGAGCAGAGCCCAGCGTGGCTGCACTTCCAGTGTTAAACTCCTTCCCTCTCCAGGACAGAGTGGTCATATCCAGGCTTTCCATGGAAACAATTCCTCCAGTTCTCTTTGCTCCTGAGCTCTCAGGGGAGCACGAACTGGCTGGGCCAAAATGGAGCAGAGGGACCAAAACCAGTTCAGGGGTCCAGCAACGTTTCCTTGGTGCATAGACAAGAACCAATTCCTGTGGGGGAAATGGTTTTGTAGAGATGAAATTTGGATCAATCCTGCCTTTGGCTGCTGGAGGAAGTTTGTTTTTCCAGTGGTGCCATCCACATGGCTTTTAGTAGCTAATTTACAGTACATGTTTTCAGATAAAAGGATTCACTTCTATTTTTGGGGTGTTTTTGTTTGTTTTGGTGGTGTTTTTACATCAGTTGAATCTCATTCATTCCAAAACTTTCACCAGAGGCTGAGCTGCCCCACTTTCTCCACTTGGTTTAGTTGTTGCTGCTGGGAAGTAGAACTACTCCAAAGTGGAAAACTTGGAGTGTTGTTGCAATATTTGTAGAGAGGAGTCACCATACCTGGTATTGATGTTGCTACCAATGGGACGAGACACATTTTCTTCTGGTTTGTGTGGCCACAGCTTGGTTTGGGAAAATATTTTAAATCCTATTCAAGGGTGAAATCCTGGTGTGGGAAATAATGGCATCTCAAGTTGCTTCATTAGCAGGCTGAGCTGTGAGGGATGGTTTGATGTCCAATGTAGGGAATTGTTTCCACACAGGATAAAATAATTTAGGGCAACATTTGATTGGAGTGGGATGAAAAATAACGACTTGTAGAGGGTAAAGAGAATTCTCAGTCCAACAATATCCTCTTGAGAAGGCTGGGATGTGGCTCAAATGCCTGATTTGGCCCATCAGGGAAGGAGACTCGTGTCCCTTGGGAACTCGGCACGACTTCAGAGCAGCGGCTGGCGCTGGGATTTTCCAGGCTGCTCCTCCTTGCCCTCAACGCCCAGCGCTTTGCCACCACCTGGGAAGCCAGGTCAGCTCAGGGACCCTTTGGCTTGGCTCCATCGCTCCCCTGTGCTGTTCCCCAGGGTGCCTTACGTGGGCGGGCAGCTGAAGGCACGGCTGGAGGAGGCGCTTCCAGTGCTTCCAGCGGCTTCTCCCTGCTCCTTTCATCCCTCTGCCCTTCCCCGAGTCATTTGCTCCTCAAAGAGGACACTTGGAGGAGTTAACAGGCAGAATTCCAGTGTCCTGCTCAGTCAGATCCATGGGGAAATCGTCCTTGGCTGTGGAAGGGAGTCGAGTCCTTCACGAATGCACTGTGGAGCCCGACATCCTCCATCTCCCAGTTCATTTATTCTCCCTTTTGCTACACTAACGAGCTGCCACGTTAATCACACTGATAACTGGCAGACAGGATCATCATCAATTACTAATCTGCCTCCCCACCCCATCTTTGGACCTGCTATTGTGAAGCTTTGAAGCAAATTCTTTCTCCAGTGCTTTTTCTCATCAGCTGTTTCCGAGGTGTTTTGTGTGCTCCTCTTCAGCCTCGTTGTGTCATAGAGGTCCTGGAAGTTGCTGATGTTCTTTGCTGCATAAAACCACTTAATAAAAGGCCTTCATTACTAAATAGAGATGTTTCTGAGGTTCCAAGCAAGCTGCCTGCTGGTGAGAAGGACCTTGTGTAGGAGAACGGATTTTTTATAGCATAAACAAGCCTTTGCTGAGGGGGAAAGTTGATGAGTTTGGGGTTAAACGCCCATTTTTTCGGTCCAGCAGAACCACAAAGTGTTTCCCACGATGGACAATCAGCTCCATGAATTTTGTTGCCTGGCTTCCTCCCCCTGGGTGGGGCTGGTTGTGCTTCTGTCTTGCAGCAATGGGTTTATTTATTATTGCCTTGATCTTAGGATGACAAGTCCTGGAAAACTGAGTTTGGAATGACAGCTGTTTTTCTTCTTGTTATTTCCCTTAACTTATTTTTCTGGTAAGATATTTGAATTTTTCTCCTGGAAATAGTAGAAGCCTTTTATTTAAAAAAAGAAAAAAAAAAGGAAAAAAATTTAAAAAAAAATAAAAAAGAAGAGGCTTCTTGAGAGTTTAATACATTTTGGGAGACTGTTTTTATTTAAGTTTTTTTTAATGGTGATTTGATGCTATTCTCTGCCAAAGTTTAGAGGTTTTTTTTGTTGTTTTTGGTTTTTTAAAAATAATTTTTCCTGTTTAGCTTTTAGGGAAAGGAAACAGTGTGAGATTGTAAGAAATTAAAATGGCCTTCAGTATATTCCTTATATTGTGTATTTTTTACTTCTCCACTTGTGTGTTCCCTGATCCCAGAAGGGCCAGGATGAGACTTCTGATGAGAGTCATGAGCCCTGTAACCGAGGAGAGAAAAGGATTTATTTCCACGAGGTTGCAGTGGAGGGGGCAGAGCCACCCAGGGAACTCTGCCAGCACTTAGAAGATGCTTACAACTTTAAAACAGCTTTATTTTTTTTATATATCTATTTTTTTAAATCCTGAGATAGAGGAGGTGTTGGGAATTGCTCCCTTTCAGAGAACAGGAGATATGGAAGAAGCTGGAGTTGCCAAGCTCCAGCTTTCTCGAGGAAATCTTTGGATTTAGCATGTACAGAGAAGCAAAATTACTCATCTGTTAATTTGGTATTCTGTATGTTCTGTGCCCTTAAATGTAATTGTTTTGAAAATAAAACTAACCTTGTTATGTGATGTTAAAAGCAGACTTCTGTGCAATGTTTTAATTTTTTTTTGTTGTTTTTTTTTTAAAGAAAATGTTTGTATATAATTAAATGGTTTAATGTGCTTTAATTGGCCTAAGGTAAAGAGTAGTCCTAGAATGTAAAACATATATAATTAGAATTTCTGATTTCACTGTGAGATCTCTGAACTCTTGGTTTTTTGGGTTTTTGATTTTTGTTTTGTTTTGTTTTGCAAAGTGGTTTTGTTTTGTTTACAAAACACTTTCTCTTTGATTTCTTTCCTGGTGTTGGTTTCAAGGCATTTGCTTCACTTCTGTTCCAATCTTGAACTCATGGTATAGTGACATCTGGTGACACTTGGCATTCTCAGTTCCACTGTGTAAAGTCAGACACTTTGAGCAAAACCGGCGGTGAAATGACAATTCTGTGTCTAGGAATACACGTTTTTAAAATGAGGTGGTTATAAAAATAGTTGCTGTGCAAAATGTTAGTAGTCTTCTTCAAGAAGAAAGCAAAATTTTCTAATCTCACTCGAGCAGTCTCTTCATTCATCATCTTGTTTTCTAAAGCACAGTGTCAAAGTGATGCTGCTTTACCTTGTATCTCTGAGAAAATGTTTTTTTAGATATCTGTGAAGTATTTTTGGGTTTTGTTGCTGTTGTATTTTTCTGCAGATTTTATATAAAATACCAGTTAATGAACTGCCTTTTTTCTGTTGGTTTTTTTTTTAACTCTCGAAAATACATTTCAGACCAAAACCAAATGATATCATATAGCATTTGAAACCTGCCTTTTTCCTTGTCCCTTGGTTGTTTTTTTGGAAATAAGCCAAATGGGCATGTAGATAAGATCACTATAATGGATCCAGGTCTCTTTTGGTAAAGTGTTATTTAAAGGTCTTTTAAGATCTTATAAGACAATATACTGAAAAAAAACCAAACCCTTTACTGTAGTAGGAATATAGATTTAGAAGTGTTAATGAGATTAATACAGCTTAATTATATTGTAAGTTGCTACTGTCCTTAATGACAAGCTTTTTGTCATAGAAACGATGTATGATAAATTAATTTTGGTCTAGTGTATAGAATTATCATATTGCTATCAATCTTTGAAGTAAATCTGATGCAAAATTTTCATAGTTAGCATTGCTGGCCCTGTGTATACTGTTCTTTGTATACTGTATGCATATTATTTTGCCTCCTGCATTAGTCTTCAAACTAAAACTCTTATTAGAGAGTATTTGGATACTTCAGACTGTGTTTCTTGCAGTTTACATTCCTTTACCATGGCATTTTTGTCCTGTCTCAAAGTATTGTATGGAAACGTTTCAAAACTTCTGTACAAAGTTTCAATAAAAATAGAGAAGAAAAAAAGAAAAAAAAGCAAACCAAACCAACCAAGCCACCAGAACAGAGATTTGTGGAGCTGATTTGGGGTATTTTACTTTCTGTAAGCCCTGCGTCCCTGTAGGTAAAGATAATTCCCGTTTTTCCTGGTTATTCCAAAGGCAAAGCCTTTTGGGTTCTTTAAAAGTGCAAGGAGAACTTCAGGATCCCAAATGCTGCGAGTTTGGCCACTGGTGTTGGGAGGTGGGACTGGGGTGGACTGGGCTGGGCTCAGGGCACAAAACAGGAGTGAAGCCCCCTTTAGCTGAGGAATCTGCTTGGAAATTGTGCACAATTCCATCTTTTTTTGTTTTTAAATATCCTGTTCAGCTGCTGCTTCAGCAGTTCTTGAGTATGACAAGCACCTTCTTAGTGATTTTGGGGTTAACACATCAGCACGGTTCTGTGAGCAGAGCCCAAGCCTGGATCTCCCCCTTCCTTCTCCTCATCCCTGTTCCCCAAAAGGACATGAGGAACTTGGGAATCATGGTGGGAATGACGATTTCCTTGTCCAGTGTTGGTGGTTCAGCAAGGAGAGGGGCAGGCCTGGTGTTAAATTGGGGATTCCTGTTCCTTTGGAGATGGGATGTTGGCAATAACGGTGGCAAGGCTGCTAAACCCATATTTTCAGCTGCAGAGAAAATTAATTAACCAAAATTATTCCTTTATTCTCTTCTTTTGCTGCTGTGTTGTATAAAAAGTATGGAAGTTTTGCTGTTGTTTGTTTCAAGGGGTGGATAAGAAACATTTTTGGAGAGGAAGCTTTGGATTTGGGATGAGAAATAAGCATTTTCCTGTCTGCAAACTCAGTTTGGATTTGTGATTTCCAGGAGGGAGCGTTTTCATGAGTTAACTATTAATTAACCAGTTCCCTAATTAGTTTATTAGGTGTTTATTCAGTGAGCAGCTTTCCAGGTCAGCGATTCTCAAAGAGGTTCAAGCAGCCTCTTTGTCCCCAGCTGGTTCTGTTTGTGTTGGCCAAGTCTCACTCCCCAATTTCCTGCTCTTTGGGATTGAAGGTTTCTCTGGGTGTAGGGGCCTGGCCCAGGTGGGTTCTGGGCAGGTTCACTCAATGCTGCAGCAACTCTGATTTGTGTGGAAAATCCCACGGAGGGAGGTGGTGGCAACGAGGCCTTTTTCCTGCAGGGAATTCCCCTCCTGGGATGTGGCTGTCCCAGTTTCCCTGTGGATGTTCTGCTGTTGGGAAAGGGAATGAGGCAGAAGGTTTCACCTCTGGGCCTTCTCTGATCACTTGTATCAGGTTGTACTCAGGGATTTGCTTTTTGGGTGTTTTGGGCTTTATTTTTGAGGTGGTGGTGGAGTGATAGAGGATTATTCAGCTTTATGATGTTTATAACCCTTTGTCAGCGGTGATTTTTAATATTTACCTGAAGCCTGTTTGTGAGGTAGCTTTGTGTGTCCCAGGATTTATGTGGCAGAATTTGAGCAAGGAATTGCCAAGGTTCCCTCTTCACTTGGTGAAAACATTGTGACTTCCACCTTAAACCTTCTTCTGCTCCAGAGCCAAGGATGGTTGTGGGAGGATGTAAAAACTCCGGTTGTGGTGCTCAAAATGTGCTGTGGAAAGTTTTTGTTTTTTACTCACCATGTTCAGCTTTGTCCTGACTCGTTGTCCTTGGGCAGCAGTGAGGATGTGCAGGATGGGTGTGAGAGCTGCGTGTCCAGAGCCAGATCTGATCCATGAAAATTCCTCTCATGGAAGGTGGAGATGGCTTAGACCAGTCTGGGTGGGGCAAGAGGCCACTGGCCCCTGGGCTAGATCAGGAATTGTGTGTCCAGCAGGAGCAGGGCAGGGATTGTCCCTC
>NW_024581016.1:39010-50791 GCF_017639235.1 Corvus kubaryi
GGTGGCACTCAGTGCTCTGGGCTGGGGACAAGGTGGGCATCGGGCACTGGACTCAATGGCCTTGAAGGTATTTTCCAGCCTCAATGATTCCATGAGAACATCTTTTCCATGATTTAATTAGCTGAACAACAGGTGCCTGTGGATGGAATTTGGGAAATGCCATTCCTGGCACTGTGGGTGTATCTCCCCTCCAAGCCCTCTGTGGATCATTCCCATCATTGCTGTGGCACAGGTTGGTCACTAAAATCCGGCTTTTGGGTTTCATCTGGTCTTTCCCAGATTCTCGCAGAGCTTCCACTGCCATATTTTTAAAAGCTAAAGGCAACACTTGTCCTGATCCTTCATGATCACGAGCATGAACTCTACCCTGCTGAGGAAGGTTGGGTTGAAAAGCAGAGCAAATTCCCCCATTTCCATGGTCCTAAAGATAAAATGAACATTCAGGTAGCAAAACAAAAATTCTTTTTATGGAATTACCTTCTTGATGACAACGTGGAGCTGCTCCAGCACCTGCTGTGGTTTCCTCCAGGTGATTTCTGCTCCTTTCACCTCTGCCTGTTCCTCAGAACGTTTTCTTTCCCTTGGATCTTCCACCTTCACACAGGGAGACATTTTTGGGCCAAAACCATGGGACCACACAGCCTCTTCCAAGCCCACCGGATCTTCACTGTTCCCCTTGGCTCAGAGTTGAATTCCAGGAGGATTTCGAAGGGAATTTTCATCCAGGTTCCTTGAAGTCCTACCCTGGCCATCTGAAAGCAACACATTTGAGCATCCTTAGGACTCAGGGTTCAAACAATTTCTGCCTGGAACGTGGTAAAATTGAGAAATGAAACCTGGCTCTTTTCTTTCCCCTCTTTTCTTTTGATTTCCCTCATATGCGAAGGCACGTCCTCTTTTATTTGAAACCATCTCACATTTTAAATTATTTTTTTTGAGTTAATGCATTGTTTTAATGTGTTCCAGCCTGCTTCCCTGCATTTAAATCATCCTTGTGTTTGCAGTCAAGCAGGAGGACAAAAATAACCGTGGGCTCATCGTGAATCAGTGGAATTTTCCTGCATTTCTCCCCTGGTGACTCCTAGAGAGCACAAATGCTTTTTGCATTTCTTTTTGCAAGAACGAGGTGGTTTCCCTGCTGCATTCCTGTATTTTTCCCTGCCTTTGTCCCACTGGGATTTGGGGTTGTTTACTCCACAAACAGCAGCGTTGTGGGGTCATAGATCACTGCCTGCAATGAAGGTTTGAGGGTTTAAAAACCCCCATGGCCTCCTGGCAGCTGATTTAAACGGGGAGATTTGAGGGGAAGGGGTTCAGATCTCCTCAGGGATTCCATTGTCCATTGTGTTGCTCATTGTTTTCCCAGCCCTTCTTTCTTTCCTGAAGAAATCCAATTTTTTTTCTTTATGCCGGTTCTTTTTCCCTTCTCTCTCTTTTCTTTTTTCTTTTTTTTTTTTTTTGTTGTTGCTCACGTTGGAGAGAGGTGGTTGTTTTTGAAACCCCACATTGTTCCCAGTGCCTGCAGTTCCGTGTGCTCTGATAAAATACCTTTCCTGCGAGGAGTCAGAAAGATCTGCTGGAACAGCTCATCCTCCCTTCCCCCCCCCCCTTCTCCTTGGCTTATCAACAGTGCGTCAGTGGAAATTTCCACCCTTTGCTAATGGCAGAGAAAGCACAAAGTTGCAAAGCAGCCTTTGGAGGGAAGGAAAAAAAGGAAACAAAAACCAACCCTCTCGCCGTCTGAGGAGCACAATGAAAAGCAGCAGATGAGAGGCAGAAACGGAATTAAATTGTGGAGGGAAGAGCGGGGATGGCGATGGGATCGGTGCAAAGGGAAGGGGACAGGAATCACCCGCTGGAATTGCTCCCCCCACGCTCCTTCCCGGTAGGTGAGAGGATTGGGAAGGCTGCTTCCCAAGGAGAAGAGTTCAAGTGTCATCTGCTAAACTCGCAGCAGGTTTTAATGGCTTTACCAGAGCATCCCACGTTCCTGGGTTTTAGGGGGGTGCATCCTTCACATCCTGCTGGGCTGCACTTCCAACGAATTGTCCAGGCTGAAGGATGGCTCCTCTCCCTGAGCTGAGAACCAGCTGGCATCTCTGCACCCTGGAGCCCACAGAGCAGTGGGCAGCTGAGCTTCCCAAAAGCCAAATGTTGTTCCTGTGGGGATTTGCGAGGAGGAACGAGCCCACCAGAGCTCCTCCAAATCCCTGGGACAAGCGATTCCTGTGGCACAGCACCCCGGAATGCAGAGCTGGCATGGGCTGGCACTGCTCCCTTGGGTTCAGGGACACCCAGGCACAGCCCATTCCAGCTGGGCACCTCTCCTGGAGGGCTCTGCCCCAGGATGGGCTGCAGGGAGGGGGTTTTACCATCCTGCCCCTCCCGTAAAGAATTCTGGACTTTCTGGAAAGGATTTGGGGATGAGTTGTGGCTGCTACGTGGATGCTGGTGTGACATCGGGCTGGTGGCTGAGGAAAAGTGGTGTTCCCATGATTTCCAGGGCTGGATTCCGCAATCCAGCAGCGCTGCCTGAGTCATTCCTGGCCCCCTGGGCTCTTGGGGTGCAATATTTGGGATGTGACGCAAAAAATGAACCCAGTGCAGCCTGAAGGACACGAGCGGGGCTTGTTCAGGGCCCCACCTCCTGGATTTCCTGTTCAGCTTCCCAGTTCCCTTCTGGGTTTGGGGACTTTCCCTCCAGGATCACCTTTGGGAATGTGGGATGCTCCTGCTGTAGTTGGCTTAGGAAGGATCCAAACTTCCCTCAGAGCAAAGTTCTCTCTGTTGGGGGCAGTTTGGAAGTGAAACTGGGATGTTGGGTCCTGCTTGGATATTTAAGGGAAATCACTCTGGGGTAGTGTGGTGCTCCATGGAGAGGTGGGCTTAGAGAATTGTGGGATTCTGGAACGGTTTGGGTTGGGAGGGACCTCAAAGCCCATCCTGTTGTGGGCAGGGACACCTCCCACTGTGCCAGGCTGCTCCAAGCCCCAATGTCCAGCCTGGCCTTGGGCACTGCCAGGGATGCAGGGGCAGCCCCAGCTGCTCTGGGCACCCTGTGCCAGGGCCTGCCCACCCTCCCAGGGAACAATTCCTGCCCAATATCCCACCCTTTGCTCCCTCAGGTGTGCTGGAGCTGGAAAAATCTCCTGGAAAACTCTAGCTGAGCTCCTGAAGAAGGTGCAGGTCTTCAGCAAAGGGATTTATTGCAGAAATAACTTTGGTTATTGAGATATCAGCGGGGAGCCACGTTCTGCTTCCTGCAGCGGGGTGGTGGCTGTTTCCTTAGGGATGTCAGGAGAGCTGTGGGGACACCGAGGGGTTCCCTGGGGATCTGAGACCTGGGCCAGGGACAGCAGCCAGGGAGCGGCTGGAGCTGGGCCAGGGCAGGGTTAGGTTGGATTTTAGGGAAAGGTTCTTCCCCCAGAGGCTGCTGGGCACTGCCCAGGCTCCCCAGGGAATGGGCACGGCCCCGAGGCTGCCAGAGCTCCAGGAGCGTTTGGACAGCGCTGCCAGGGATGCCCAGGCTGGGATTGCTGGGGGGTCTGGGCAGGGCCAGGGGTGGGACTGGGTGATCCCTGTGGGTCCCTTCCCATCAGAATATTCCCTGATTCAGTCCCACCAAGGTCAGCACTGCTGGGTGCTCATCAGGCCCTAACAGATTGGAGATTTAAGCCACGTTCACATCGAAGATGTGATTTGGGATAAATCCATCTCTTTGCTTTTTTTTTTTTCATTTTTTCCATTTCCATTCAGCTCCGAGGCAGAGCTTTGCAGGAAGGAATCTCTGTGTGTGTGAATGGGCTTGGAGATGTTTCCCACTGGCATCTGTTCCCCAAAAACATGTCAGGAATTTGAGGAAGGGGCTGCTCCTGCCACCCTACCTTGTCCTAAAAATGGTTCAAGGCAAGATGAGGATGAATGGATGAGGAAGAAGCAAAGTCTTGAATCTTCTTGCGTCTGCAGTGCTGGACAGAGCTCCAGGAGTGTCGGGACAGCATTCCCAGGGACAGGTGGGATGTTTGGGGTGTCTGTGCAGGGCTTGGAGCTGCTCTGGATGATCCCTGTAGGTCCCTTCCAGCTCAGGATATTCCATGATTCCAACAGAATTGACCTTTTCATAATTGAAATCAAGCCCATATGGAGCTTTTTATTTCAAACAATCCAGGTACCAAAATGCAAGAAAAAAACTTAGCAACTCTCATTTAAAAAATCCCACAGGAGCAGAAGAAACTCAAGAATTCTTATTTCAGAAAACCCCCCAGAAGAGTTCCTTGGGTTGCAGCTGTTCCAGCCCAGGAATTTTGCTTTATTTTGTGTGTTTCTCCTTGCAGGTATTTTCTGATAGACTTGGAGGCCCCACCTTCCATCGTGTCCCCCATGATGGATCATTTGGGACGGGACATTGATGTCATCAGAAGGGCTTTCATCAAACACCCCGTGGCCAAGGCAGAAGAATGCAGTGGCATCATCCCAGTGAGCCCTGAAGAGAAACTCACTGCCAGGAAAAACTGAAAATCCCAAATGTTTGAAACCTTTTTTAACCCATTTTTTTAATCACTGCTGCAGAAAAGAATTGTGGTAACTCCTGTCCATCCAAAAATCTCACTGTGGGATGTGTGTGGTCTATGCCAGAATCTTCATTATTGTAACAATTGAGGTTTCTTTTTGTTTAAAATGATGGGAATCGTTTTAATCCGGGTGCTTATCTTGCTATTTGACAACTCTGCAAATTGATTTGCTTTTCTCTCGGAGCATTACATTGATAATGAAGATCTCTCCAGCAGCAGGATGCTATAAATAGCATTTTTTCCAGAGATTACTCCAGAATATGGATATTTACATAAGAGATTAAGAAGTCTGCAGTGTAAATATAGAAATCTAGGATGGGATTTGGTGGGGCTTTGTTTTTGGGGGGGGAAAAGAAGGCAATAAAAGTGTGGTTAAAAATAAAAACTGGCCTTTTTAATTTTCTTAAGTACGAAAAACAACTTTCACTGCCAAGAGCCACCTCATGGTCCTCAAGGTAAATAATCTTCAAAGCACAGGTGAAAAATCCTCTTTAGGTGAGGCCAGAAAATTCCAGGTGGGAATGAGAGACTCCCCAAGCTTCTGTAGGAGCAGGAGAATCAAAGATGCTTTGTTTTGCCATCGAGTGGACATCCCAAACTGGGAAAGACATCAGGACCAAAGTGTTCATGTGGCTTTTTTGTCTTTCTTTTGCTCAAAGCAGGAGGAAGACCAGTGACATTATTGTTATATATAAAGACCTCCTGCTCTCTGATGTAAATCCAGTAGCTGGATCATTCCTGAGGGAGCTTTGTGCTCTTTTTTCCTTGGATGTGGAATTTTGGGGAGGACAAGAAACCAGTTTTTCTGAATATTTAAATCATCCCAGAATTTTCTTTCTCTACATCCTTCTTTAAGAGTTACGAATGTCTGGATTTGTGGGGTTTTGTTTGTTTGGGGGTATTTTCATGGTGGGTTTTATTTTAAATTTAAATTTGATTTTCTTTTCTCTTTTAAGTCTCTTTTTTCCTGGAAAAATCATTGGCATTATAGGGGGAATGCACTGCACACTCCCTGAAGCTGAATCTGTATTAGAGGTGCTTTTCTTGTTGCAGTTGCTGCCTGCTCCAGGCAGAGCTTCCCTTATCCATGATTTTTCCTTGTGGGACAGACCTTCCTTCCACTCAGGGATGAGCTCAGCCGGGAGGAGCTGTGGATTTGGGAATCTGTGCCCTGGGTTTGGCTCCCTGAGCTGCCCTTGCTGCTGAAAATTCACTTTTTTGGTGTAGAAAGTGCCAACTGCAAGAACGTGTCTCACTCAAGGGTTTCTCCAAAAGTTTTCTTAAATAGAACATGGACGGAAGGGGTTTAAAGGGATTTCACCTCCAGTCTGGAATTTGGGCCTGGATTTGGATTGAGTAGGAAGGAGAATATCTAAGATCTCAACTCGTGAAGCTCAGCAGAAGCTGTAAATGTATAAATGTTGTTATTTGTCTCTTTTCAGTTTTCTTGGTGTAGTTTTAAATTTTCCATTTAATTTGTCCCAATTTCAAGGTTGATCCCAGGATCCCTGAGGCTGGAAAAGCCCTCCCAGCCCAGCCAGGCCCAGCTGTGCCCCATGCCCACCTTGTCCCCAGCCCAGAGCACTGAGTGCCACCTCCAGCCCTTCCTGGGACACCTCCAGGGATGGGCACTCCAAACCTCCCTGGGCAGCTCTTGCCAAGGCCTGAGCTCCCTTTCCATGGGGAAATTCCTGCTGCTGTCCACCCTGAGCCTGCCCTGGCCCAGCCTGAGGCCGTTCCCTCTCCTCCTGTCCCTGTTCCCTGGCAGCAGAGCCCGACCCCCCCGGCTGCCCCCTCCTGTCAGGGACTTGTGCAGAGCCACAAGGTCCCCCCTGAGCCTCCTTTGCTCCAGCCTGAGCCCCTTTCCCAGCTCCCTCAGCCGCTCCTGGGGCTCCAGCCCCTTCCCAGCTCCCTTCCCTGCCCTGGACACGCTCCAGCCCCTCCAGGGCTCTCCTGCATTCAGCAGGAAAATCCTGGATGCTCTTTGGAGATGAGCCCATCAGCTTATTATGGAATATGTGCCATGATTTGGTGTGAATTAGGACCATTCATGTCCCTCTTTTCTGAGGGATCAGTTTTTTCTTTATCCCAAGTTTGAGGGATGGCAGGAGCTGACTGGAGCGTGGCTATCCCAGCACTGGAGCTGTCTCAGCACCTGGATTTATTTCTAAGCCTCTCCACAGCTGCAGGTACTGTTTTCCTCATAACTGATGGTTTCCAATATGAACTTTTTAAAATATTTTTTGTTGTTTTAGTAGGAGGTGGAGTGGGGGTTGGAATTTGTTGAGCCCAGTTAGCTCCCAGGCTGGGAGTTGGATATTTTGGGAAGCTAATAACAGCCAACACTGGAATGGAGGAGAGGGGATCAAACTGGAGCAGTCCTGGGGCTGAGCAAACAGTTGTGCCAGGGAAAAAAAGGGAAAAAGGGGATATTTGTGCCCTGAGGGATCATAAATCCCTGTGGAGGAAGGGAAGCCTTGGGATGTGTTCCAGCCTTTTTGATTGTCCAAAGCCCATTTGTCCCATGGGCTCTGAGAGGCTCTGGATCTCCAAGAGTAAAATTTCAGGACACTGGAGAGCCAGAGGAGCTGTGCAGCCAAACCATGGCCTTAAAAGTCCTGTTCCATGGGCATTCCCAAAGGCCTGAGCAGCTGGAATGCCAGGACTTTTGAATTTTGTTCCCAAAGAATCCAATAGTGAAGCTCCTCAGCCCTTCCTCTGGTGATATTTCTGAGGGTAGAAAACAAGGAATTTTCTGCTCTTAAATCCTCTGGGTTCCTTGTTTGTGGATTTTGGGGATACACAGCCTTGGGAAGGATTCAAATAACAACTGGCAGCTCTGGTTTGTTGAGCCAAAAAATGTCTTGGGAATGTCCTCAATGCCTTCCTTTTCCTGATCTTTTCTCTTCCATGTGGGAATGTTGCATTCTGGAGGTTTCTCCAGCAGACTGAGGGCACTGCACCATCAAAGACTTCTACCTGGAGAGTGCTCAGTGTGGCCGCTGCCCTGATCCCAGGAAGTTTGAGCACGCAGGGATTTGCTCCCTGAATCCAGAGTGCACCAAAATCCCCTTTGCTGGCATCGTGAGCCTACAGTTTCAGGATCTTCTGTCTGAGCTGCAGATGGAGCTGAGCTCCAGCACCCAGGGATGTGTTGCTTTGGAATTAATCCAGGGAGGGATTGGAATGGCAAAAGTCAGCCCGGCTCATGGGCTCCTGCAGCTGGATCCAGGCTTTGGTACCTGAAAGTCCTCCCTGTCCCTTGGTGGGATCAGCTCTGTTGGCTGAGTTGTTGCCAAGGAAGGAAGACTTTGGGATATAAACCAGGGCTGCTGGAGTCAGGATTTTCTCTTAGGATGTGGCCACGTTATTTCTGCCCAAAGAGTCTCCCAGGATCTGTCCAGCACTGCCAGGATCTCCAGCAGAAATGCTGATCATGGAATCACAGAATGGTTTGGATTGGGAGGGATTTTAGGGATCCCATTCCCGCCCCTGCCATGGCAGGGACACGTCTCACTGTCCCAGGCTGCTCCAAGCCCCAATGTCCAGCCTGGCCTTGGGCACTGCCAGGGATCCAGGGGCAGCCCCAGCTGCTCTGGGCACCCTGTGCCAGGGCCTGCCCACCCTCCCAGGGAACAATTCCTGCCCAAAATCCCATTTAAATCGCCTCCCTATCAGTTTAAATCCCTTCCCCTTGTCCTGGCACTCCATGCTGTTGTTAAAGGTCCCTCTCCACCTTTCAGGCTCCTGTCAGGTTCTGGAAAGCTGCAATTTTAAGACACAACCCCCCCACCCCCCCCCGAGATATTTTCAACTCATGGCCTGGAAGTCCAGGCTTAAAAATCATCAGGATTGTTTGAAATATGAGGGGTTTCAATTGGCCTTTGAGATTTTATGATTCCCTTCTCTCCAGCTTGAGTGCTGGCAGCATTTTCCTGCAACATCCCACTGAAGAGCCCTTGGAAAAACACAAACTCCAGCGAAGGAGATGCTGGATAAAGGGGCACCACTCATGGAAGAGGGGGAGCTTGGCACTGACAGATCCCACTCCTGAAGTATCCCAGGTTGCTTTCCTAGGATGTTTTACTGCAAGGGGATGGATGCTGGGAGCCTGGGAGGGCTTGAATCACTGTTGGGGTCGGGTTCTGCTTGGGCTGCCAAGTCAGGCGTGTGTGGAGGGTGCTGCTGGCACGGAGGGAATCTGGCTGAAGAAAATCCTGAGGGGAGTTCTGTGGGGTGGTGAGATCCCACTGCATCTGTGAGAGGCCCCTGGCTGAGTTCTGTGGGAACAGAGGAGTTGTGGATGCTCAGGGAAGCTGTGGCTGCTCCCTGGCAGGGTCCAAGGCCAGGTTGGACACTGGGGCTTGGAGCAGCCTGGGACAGTGGAAGGTGTCAGGGATGGGATGGGATTATTTAAATTCCCTCCCAACCCAAACCATTCCATAATTCCGTATATCCTGACAGTACAATGCTTCTCCCAAGGGGAATCCCTCAGCCACCTCAGCAGGGTTTCAGAGCTGGGAATTCTGCTGGTGAAGACCCACAGGGAGCTTCTCTGCAGGGTCTGGTGGAGACACGTCCAACATTCCTTGGGGAATGTCCAACACCTGCAGGGCTCTCCAGAGCTGCTGCCTGTGGGCACGAGCTGAGCTCAGCTCAGTTTTGTGCTGAGGGCTGATGTGAAGGTCACAGGTAGGGAGGATTGGATTCTCCATTGGATTTTCCCTCCCCAATTCCCCTTGGGAGCCGCAGAGGAGGCTGGTGGCACACTCGGTGTCCTGGCTGTCCCCTGGTTTTGGGTGGCAAGCAGGATGACAATGTCCCAGTCTGTGACATCCATCTGTGGACACGGGGACCTGGCAGAGACAGGAGGGAGCCAGGAGCAGGATGCTCATTATCCTAACGATGCCCAGGCAGCATTCCCACTCTTCTACTCAGGGAATGTTGGGAATGAAATACTCTCAGCCCTTAGATACTAAGGATGAGAGGACCTTAGGAGTGCTCCTGGCACGGGCATGAAGGATCCTCCAAGTTGCTCTCTCTGAGGGTAGGATATTCCCAGTTGTCCCAGCCACTGGAAAGAGTAGAGAATTTGCTTTGATAACCCCTGGAATCCCCTATAAATAATTCTCTCCCTTCTACTGAGGAAAACAATTCCAGAGGAGCTGCACCCAGCCCAAAGGGGAAGAGAAATGAAACCAAAAGTGACCGGGTGCACCTGGTGCTGCTCAGATTCCCCCCAGCTGCATTGGAAGGGTTTGGGATTGCTGCCAGGGGAAGCAGGACGATCATCAGGAAGGCAAAGCTGCAGAATCTTGGACTGGAAAAGGAGTTTTCCAAGAAACTCCAGAGCCCAAGGCTTTGTTTGTTATGCAGGACACGAGCAGAGCTGGAGGTGGGAGTTGGGTGTGTTGGGTCACACTCAGCTCCTCATCCCTGGCAGTGTCCCAGGCCAGCTTGGACAGGGCTTGGAGCACCCTGGGACAGTGGAAGGTGTCTGGGGTTGGAACAAGATGAGTTTAAGGTCCCTTCCAGCCCGAACCATTCCATGATTCCGTGTCTTTCCCTTATTTTTGTGTCCTATTAACCTGTCTTCATCTCAGCCCACAAGTTTTCCCTTTTTTCTGGGTCCCTCCCCATCCCCTGGCACTGAGGGTGCCCACGTGTCTGGGTGGGCTTTGGCTGCCAGGTTAAACCACGAGGTCCTTTTTGGCACCCAGTGTGGTGCTCCAAGGGTTGAGATCACAGAATCCCAGAATTACCAGGCTTGGAGGGACCTTCTGGAGATCACCCAGTCCAACCCCTGCCCAGGCAGGGTCACCTGGAGCAGGTGACACAGGAACACATCCAGGTGGGGTTGGGATGTCTCCAGAGAGGGAGAATCCATCACCTCCCTGGGCAGCTCTTCCAGGGCTCCATGGAAAGACCTTCTTCCTCCTGCTGGGGTGGAATTTGTTGTGGTTTAGTTCATGGCTGCTGCTCCTCCTGTCCTGTCACTGGCACCACTGGATATACAACAAAACTCTGATTAGAATGGGTTAAAACAGATTTATTAAGAGCATTTTCTGCATCAGTTTCATAGTCTCTGGTCACAACATTGATTTGTTTGCTCTCAGAGCTGTGGTGTTCCCAGACCTGCTCCAGGTGACGCCTCCCTGGCTGTGGTTGCTCCCTGTCTGTCCCCTCTGAGAGCTGCGTGAAGGTTCTCACTTCTCTGGACTGTGTAACCCTGGTTTGTGATGCCAGAAAATTCCAGGTGCTGGGACTAATCCAGAGCTCTGCCCTGAGCTCTGTGTGCTGGGAGCCAGCACCTGGAATTATAGAACCATGGAATTCCAGAATGGTTTGGGTCAGGAGGAACCTCAAAGCCCATCCAGTGCCACCCCTGCCATGGCAGGGACACCTCCCACTGTCCCAGGCTGCTCCAAGCCCCAATGTCCAGCCTGGCCTTGGGCACTGCCAGGGATCCAGGGGCAGCCCCAGCTGCTCTGGGCACCCTGTGCCAGGGCCTGCCCACCCTGCCAGGGAACAATTCCTGCCCAATCTCCCATCCAGCCCTGCCCTCTGGCACTGGGAAGCCATTCCCTGGCTCCTGGCCCTCCATGCCTTGTGGACAGTCCCTCTGCAGCTCTCCTGGAGCCCCTTTAGGTGCTGATTTCTCTGTGCTGGGAGGGTGAATAACTGCTGAGGCATCCAACACTTCTCCCCGTGTAGGATTTTCTGCTCCCCAGCCTCCACTGACTCTGAGTAATCCGAGTGACTGGGAGAGGGGTTGTAAATCCCAGCATCCCAATCCCCACTGCCCGGGACATTCCTGCCGACCTCGGGGAGCTCTAAAAACAGCTGTGGTCTCAAAGACCTCCTTAATTGCACTGTGAGGAGCACGAGCCCCCTCCCAGGGTTATTCTGGTGGGAATTGCACAGTCACTGAACGCTGGCATTTAGGAAAGGACAATAGTGGTGTTCCTCATGTGAGAATCCACAGAAATGTTATGGGTTCTTTCAATGGGAAGTGTGGCCAAACCACATGGACCAGCTGGAGTCCCGTGGCACAGGGCTTGACCAAAAGTATTTGCTGAGGGATTTTTGGGAGGATGAAATCGAGTCCGGGGGTTCACCAAGGTGCCTCGTTCCTCCAAACACGTGCAATGCTTTGTTTTCACAGAATCCCAGAACCCCTGAGGCTGGAAAAGCCCTCCCAGCCCAGCCA
>NW_024581016.1:70791-96264 GCF_017639235.1 Corvus kubaryi
GCTTGGAGCAGCCTGGGACAGTGGGAGGTGTCCCTGCCCATGGCAGGAATAGGATGATCCTTAAAATCCCTTCCACCCCAAACCATTCCACGATTCCATGACCAAACAACACCTTGTGCCATAATGTCCCTGCATCCACCACATCTGTTCCCATTTTTAAGGCTGGAATTTCATCCATTTGGCCCAATTTGTTCTTGCCAAGCCCAGTAAAACTGCTCAGGATCATCTTCTAGGAACTGGAAAAACGGGACTTTTATTTCATAGGACTTTCTGCTTCCCAGGGCTCCCTGTCTTGCTGACAGCTCTGTAATTCCCCATCATTTTTCCAGGGAAGTGCTGAGCTTTCTATTTCTGACCCACTCAAGGCTCTCAAATTCCTGGTGCTGGCTCCTACTCATGCCAGGGTGTTGGGGTTTTAGTTTAGTCTGTTTTTTTTTCCTGTTAAAGGAATTTTCTCCCATATGCATGTTGCTAGGGGACAAATAGCTGTACTTAAGAAAGACAAAAGGGGAGTGGGGCGGACCTGGCTACTCCTTTGTCTACACCTGGGTGTGGGGTCAGTTCGCTCTGAGCGTCCGGAGAGAGAAGCTGCAGAGAAAGGAGCTGCTGCTTCTTTCTTTTTGGCCGTTCTTTCTTTCTGCTGGAAGCAACGCCGGGACCCCAAAAGCCGCTTTCCCTGCCCTGCTGGAGACCGGGCTGTGGCTGCCCTGCTCCGCTGCTGCTTCGAGCTTTCGCTACGCTGTAGCCCTGCTCGCCCTGCCTGCCTGGGCCTCCGTGGGGTTCTCCCATCTGGATACATCTCGTCTGCCACCCGGGATTTGCGTCCGTCCCTGCCGCTTCAGCCTGCTGTTCCTGAGAGTCCGGGATCGGCTGCCCAGGGGTTTGTGAAGCCTTTGTCCCATCCCTTCCCGGGATCCCGGGGCACCGGTGCCGCGTGCTCCCCGAGCTCGCTCCGGAGCGCCCCCTGCAGCCGCGGGGGAACCATCGCACCTGCCCTGCTCACCGGGAGCCGCCAGCGCCCCTGCCGGCTGCGAGCGGAACTGCACCCGAGGGGAAAGGGCCTGACAGCCGAGAAGGCTGGGACTGGGTTTGTGATTGCTGTTACTGCCAGAGTTGTTGTTGTTTTGTTTGACTGGTTATATACACATATATATAGAGTAAAGAACTGTTATTCCTATTTCCCACATCTTTGCCTAAAGGCCCTTGATTTCAAAATATAATAACTTGGAGGGAAAAAGGGTTATATCTGCCACTTCAAGGGGGGGCCTCTGCCTTCCTTAGCAGACACCTGTCTTTCAAAACCGAGACACAGGGATTTCCTCAGATCCTGATGGTTTGGAAATCCTTAATTTGTCAGAAATCCTTCATTTGTCAGAAATCCTTAATCTGTTAGAAATCCATAATTTGTTCCAAGTCCCAAATTTGGCAGAAATCCATAATTTGTCAGAAATCTTCTTAACCTGTGTTTTCCACCTTGGCTTTTCCTTGGGAATATTCAATCCGAGTCTCTCTGTGAACACACAAAATGCGTTCTCATGGATCTGACACCTCTGTGGGATTCCCTACATTCCTGCTTGGAAAAGCACCACTTTTACTCCTCTAATTTATTTTTATTGCCTTTATGCCTCATTGCTCGACATTCCTTTGGATTCCTGGCCTTTCCCTGCTTCACTCCCCTCATCCTTAGTTCTGTTTTGGCTTCCATGGTGTGCACAAGCCCTGTTTGATATTCTGGGCGCTGAGGGCTCCGTTTTGCATCCAGAGGTTGCATCCAGACCTTTCTTTGGAATCTTGTGGCTTTCCAGTGCACTTTTAATGGGACCTCCTTCACTATCCCATAGCTATTCCCAATTATCTTCCTGGAAAACTCCCCCAGCCACCTCCAGCTGCTGGAGTGTGATCTCCTGAGATCCATTATTTCTTAGCTGCTGTTCTCACAGTTCCTTTTCCTTGGAATACTGAACTCTGTCACTTCATCCCAATCGTCTCCCTGTTTGTCACTTGTCCCTCACTTGGAACTGGGCAAAAGGCCCAGCCAAGCCACACCAACCTTCTCCACCTCCCATCCAAAGCTGCACTCAGCTGCCCCAGGCACTTTTCCCACGAAATTCCTTGTCCAAGAGTTTTCCACGTCCCATCCAAAACTCCTTTGTCTCTTTCTCCTTTTTAAAGGGGTTTTTAGGAGCTTTTGAAAGTGAGATTGGTGCCATTTTTCCAGCTCTGTTTTTAACCTGATGTCCAATGATCTCTTCCCTTTTTTTTTGGAAATCATGGATCTCTCTGCTGGATGAACCTCCACAATTATTCCTGCCTTCCCTTCCTGTAGTGCTGCTCTAAATTTGTCCTCCCAGTGATTTCTGACCACACTGGGGTTTTAAGGAATGATCTCTCCACTGGATAATCCAAATCCTGCTCTCCATTGTGTCCCTGAGCTCCCCAAAGCAACAGAAACCCAGCAGAAACTGATGTTTGGAGAAATTAATCCCTGAAACTTCTCTTCCTCTTCTTTTTTATTTGGGGTTGTTTTGGTTTTGTTGTTGTTTGCTTTGTAACCACCAACAACACAAAAAGAACTCTGGATTATCCCACCAAAATTCCTGCAATAAAAGCTCTCTAATCCCAGCCCTCCATTACCTTTAGTTGGCAGATTCCTAATTTAGGGGGAAACATCTTATTTTGCTTCTGCTTAAATTCTTGGATGCTTAAAAATGAAATCTGATTCCAAACTGGAATGGTTTCCTCCCATTGTGGATTCTCCAGTGGGGTTTTGCAGAGCTGCACGTGGGGCCAGGCTCTGGCTCTGCCGTGGGCACTGAGGGCAGGGGAACATCCCTGAAATCCTTCATTTGAGGATAATAATCCTGCAAATGAGGATCCCAGGTCTCAAAAGAGGCAAAGGGAGCTCAGTTTCACCAGGAATTTCCTCTTGCTCAAGGTTATGGTTTTGGGCCAAGTCAAATTTCTATTTCCAGATTTGGAAATCAGGTGATTTTTCCAGATTTTCCTCTGTGAAACAGAACTAGAACAAAAATGTCCCCTCGGAGCGTGGCTGGGTGTCCCTTTATCACCTCTCTCCTCCTGTGGGATTATTTTTGGTCTCTTTTCCATTCTTACACTGCTCACAATATGTTTAAATATTTTGATGTGTGTTTATTGTGGACTCCTTCACTTCTTTTTTCACCCTCTTTATTTGTTTCCCACTTCCATATTCTTGGAATCAGGGTGAGAGAATAGGGAATCAGAGAATGGGTTGGGTTGGAAGGGATATAAAAAATAATCCCATTCCAACCCCAAAAACAATCACCTGCTCGGAACTGGGGCTGAATTTAATCCCTGTCCTTCACAGTCACTTCAAGCAAAGTATTCCTCATTTTTGGATTGTACTTGGACCTCAATCCTATAGAAATATGAAATATCCCAAGGAATTTTAAGGACAGGCTTCTTAACGGGGCCTGTAGGACACAGGGTGAGGGGGTTAAATTAAAAGCAAATTTAGATCAGATACAAGGAAGAAATTTTTTACAATGAGGGTGGAAAAACACTGGAAAGGATTGTCCAGAGAGGTTGTGGATGCCTCACCCACATGGATGGAGTTTTGGGATCTTGGAGATGTCCTTGTTTATTACAGAGTGGGGGTTGAGCTGGAGGAAGATCCCTTCCAAACCATTCCATGATTTCATGAAAGTTTAGACCCTCCGTGACTTTCTCTTGGTGAGGGATGGGAAGAGAGGCCTCCCCAGGTGTGGGAAATCAGGAATGTGGGTGGGATCCACCTGGGAAAAGGAGAGGAATGTGGGGAAAGGCGGTAGTTTCCTGCTGCAACACCCAGGCCTTGCCCATCTGCCTGAGGGATGGGTCAGTGCAGGTGCGGAAAGGGAACCCTGTGGCCACGTGGGAATTAGGATGGAAGAAAACTTGGGAATGAGAAGGGCAGAGTGAGGGTGAGAGCTCAGACTTAGCTCTGTGTCCTTCTTGGGAACTTCCACCTTCATCCTAATCCTTCTTGTTCCTCCCAAGTGGTGAATGGTGTGTCCTCAATGGGAATTTCCAGTCTCAACATGGAAATGCAGAGGAATTACCCAGCTGGGCCTCCTGGATGCAGCTCTGGGAATGGGATGATCCTATGGGTGTCTGTGTTGTGTCCAGGGATCCCAGCAAGCCAAGAGCTGGACAAACCCCTTGGGAATACATCCCTGGATGAAGGAGCACACGGGTGAGTGTTGCTGGGGATGTGGAGGGCTGGGGGGTGTTGGGATTTTCCCAGCTCAGGTTGGTGGCTGTGGTGGGGACAGGGATGTTCTCTGTGTTCTGGGAATTGCGGAGTTCCTGCTCTGCCAGTCTTGGGAGAAAATCCCAAAACAGGAGAATTTCTGCTTCTCCATTGTCCTGCACTGTCACCTTCACAGAATCCTGGAATATCCAGAGCTGGAAGGGACCCCCAGGGATCACCCAGTCCCACCCCTGGCCCTGCCCAGACCCCCCACCAATCCCAGCCTGGGCATCCCTGGCAGCGCTGTCCAAACGCTCCTGGAGCTCTGGCAGCCTCGGGGCCGTGCCCATTCCCTGGGGAGCCTGGGCAGTGCCCAGCAGCCTCTGGGGGAAGAACCTTTCCCTAAAATCCAACCTAACCCTGCCCTGGCCCAGCTCCAGCTGCTCCCTGGGTGCTGTCCCTGGCCCAGGAGCAGTTCCATGTTTGATCAGCCTGTTCGGCTCTTGGGGAATTCACCTTCCCAAGGAGGTGGGAGCAGCAGAGATGCAAACACTACATGGAATTCCTTGCTGGACACCTTCTCCTGTGCTCTCCCTGTGTGCTCAGACATCCCAAACTCTGGGAATGTTTTTTTTACAATCACCAGCAGCTTTGCTGGATGTTAAAATGTTATTTTTGCACCCACTGTGCTGACAGCCAGAAGGTTCCTTTCCTCGGAGGGGAGGGGATCTCGGGAAGTGTTCTGCCGTGGGCTACAAAACATCAAAGTCAATCTTTTTCCTGCTCTTCTCCCACAAACCAACAGCTCTGAAATGGAGTCCCTGGATGCAGAGCTGCCTTCAGGGCAGCACAAGCTCGTTATAACAGGCTAGAACAAAATAAATATGATTGGATTGGAAAATCCATTTACTTTTCCCAGCTTAATGTAAAAATGGGACAAATTAAGGGTCAACTCCCAATGTTCTAAGAACCACTTGTTTCAAAGAACAAACCCCTCCAGCTTGTTCACCTTTAATCCTCTTTGGATCAGTCCCTGCCTGCTCTGGAGTTGACACTTCAAATTCAGCAATCTTCCTTTGCTTTCACTGGACTGGGACTTGGGATATTCTTTGACCTGCTGCTGGAGAGAGGCCAGAGGAGGCACCAGGATGAGCAGAGGGATGGAGCAGCTCTGCTGGGAGGAAAGGCTGCGAGAGCTGGGATTGTTCAGCCTGGAGAGGAGAAGCTTTGGGCTGAGCTCAGTGTGGCCTTGCAGGGCCTGAAGGAGCTGCAGGAAAGCTGGAGAGAGACAATTGCCAAGGGCTGGAGGGCCAGGAGCCAGGGAATGGCTTCCCAGTGCCAGAGGGCAGGGCTGGATGGGAGATTGGGCAGGAATTGTTCCCTGGGAGGGTGAGCAGGCCCTGGCACAGGGTGCCCAGAGCAGCTGGGGCTGCCCCTGGATCCCTGGCAGTGCCCAAGGCCAGGCTGGACATTGGGGCTTGGAGCAGCCTGGGACAGTGGGAGGTGTCCCTGCCATGGCAGGGGTGGCACTGGGATGATCCTTAAAATCCCTTCCAGCACCAATCATTCTGTAATTCCATGATATAGGAAGGCAAACCCAGCCCTGAGGCAGGGTCAGAGAGTGCCTTGAAGGACAATTAACCCTCACTCATCAGATGCTTTCAGTCTCCAAATTCCCAAGGACAATCTGGGTTTATCTCATTCCGTGGAAATGACCTTGGCACCACAATATTCCCTGAGCAGAGGCCACCAGAGATGGTGGATGCTTCTGGAAAAAGGATGGAGCATTATTTGGACTGCCCTGAGCAATCTTGATCTGCTCTGCCACCCTTAAATCCAGCTCTAATTCATGTCTGAGTGTGTCTTAACAAAGCTGGGCTCAGGGTGGGCCCAAGCCCTGTGTGAGGCACAGCAGGAGGGTCGGTTGAGTGATTTTTGCACCCCAGCACCATATTCTGAGGTTTTTTGATTCTTACATGAATTCTTGAAAAGAAAATGCCCACACAAATGTCCCAGAAATATCTGGAAAGAGGCTTATCCATGAGAAAAGAGCCCCATCCCCACCGACACTGGATTGCATGTACTGGTGCCCAGCTGTAACTCCAGACTGATGAGCCAGGGGTATTTTCCGAAGGGCTCCATTGATTTGGAATTCTCCCTGGGGTTTGCTGAGGTGTAGGACTGGTGGCCACCTCCTGCAAGGACTGTCCCCACATTTTTGGGCTCCTGTTGCCGGTGCAGTGACAGAGCCCCACTGCTGCCACCTCTGAGGGTCCCCTGAAGGATCAGCAGCTGCAGGAGGAGGTGACAGTTTTTCCAGAGGCTGGAATTTGGGCTGGAATTGCACCTTTTCTGTGCTCACACGGGGCTGATTTCCTGGCAAACACTCGGAGCAGGGATGGCTCTGTGGAGCTCCTCCCCCCACGTCCTGTGCCTGTGAACATCTCCCAGATGTTGAGCACTGGACAAATTTAGCAGTGCCCAGGGGATGTGACATCCCAGCACGTAGACAGGGTTTTCCTGGAGGGAATGGGGAGGCTGGGATTATCCTGGACAGAGGAGGATCCACTTGATGTTGTGCTGTGAGAACCATTCCTCGTGTGACCTCTGGAGTGGTGGTGAGGGCCAGGCAGGAGCAAACAGCAGCTAAATTTGGCAGAGGCCTTAAAAACATTTCCCATTTTGTTTGTCAGATGTCCATGAGATGGGAAAGAGCTTTCCCTGCTATTAGGGGACTTCAGCCCATGGAAATCCTGCTCCAGCACCGAAGCTGGGTGGTTTTTCCAGCAATTTCTCCCAAGTGGCACATCCGTATCTTCATCATTCGCCGTTATATTTTTAATTTGTGTGTCCTCAGGATCTCATTTGGGGATCCTATCACAACAACCGACCCTGGTGGTTGCTTTGAAGTTGCACCTGGCACTTCTGAGTCATCCCAGTGGGCAAGGCTGGAGTTGGGAAAGAGCTGGAATGTGCAGCTCATTAGTTGAGCACCGATGTTTTCAGATGGTGGGAAGGAGGTGGAGACAGCAGGGAAATGTCTGAAGTGCAGGAGGCACCTGACATGGGGGGGATTTTGCTTTTTCCATCTCACTGATGGCATCTAGAAGTGTCCTTTTCCACTCTCTTGGCTTTCCATGGAGTCAGGATTTGCCTGGTAAACCCTGCAAGGAGTTGGAGACTTTCCAGCTTGATCCAGCCCGGAACCCGCCCTGTGTCCTGGGCTGTACCCAAAGCTCTGTGGGCAGCAGGGCAGGGAGGGGATTCTGCCACTGGATCTCTCCTGAGATCCCACCTGGAACAGCGGGAACAGTCCTGGTGCCTCCAGCATGAGAAGGATGTGGAAGTGTTGGAGCAAGTCCAGAGCAGGCCACAAAATTCCTAAGGGGACTGGAGCACCTCCCCTGTGGAGCCAGGATGGGAGAGTTGCGAATGTTCAGCCTGGAGAAGAGGAGGTTGTGTGGAGACCTCACAGCAAATTCCAGGATCTGAAGGGGCTACAGGGAACATGGAAAGGGACTTTTCATCAGGAATTGGAGGGACAGGAGCCAGGGAATGGCTTCCCAGTGCCAGAGGGCAGGGCTGGATGGGAGATTGGGCAGGAATTGTTCCCTGGGAGGGTGGGCAGGCCCTGGCACAGGGTGCCCAGAGCAGCTGGGGCTGCCCCTGGATCCCTGGCAGTGCCCAAGGCCAGGCTGGACATTGGGGCTTGGAGCAGCCTGGGACAGTGGGAGGTGTCCCTGCCGTGGCAGGGGTGGCACTGGGTGGGCTTTGAGGTCCACTCCAACCCAAACCATCCCATGATCCCGTGATTCTGTGAGCCTGGCATTGTGTGCATTCACACGTTTGGGGTTTGGCCAAGCTGGCACCAGGTGGGACCCTGCAGGAATGGCCAGGGGCGCAGGGGCTGTGCTATTAAATGAGGTGGTGACAGTGACCCTGTCAGTCACTGACATCCTGAGGGGTTTCCAAGCTCATTCCATGACTCTCTGCTCCATCACAACAGGGATATCTCCCATTCCTTCCACTGACCTGCTCTTCAGGCAGCATGGAATACCAAGGAGTTGTTCCCGTAGGAAATCTGCTCCAGGAGAGCAGGAATGTGAAAACTGCTAGAAACACTTCTTTCTCCACTAATACCTATGGAGATTCCCACAGGATACCTGCAGGGTTCCAGGGACTCTGCCCTGCCCTGTGTGATGCTCCTGCTCTCCCTGAAATCCGCAGGCTCCAGGGCTGGCCCACAAATATCAGCATTCCCGGGCTCCTGCAGGATGAGAGTTCCTCCACGTGGGTGAGTTATCATTATTTGTTATTATCCTCTCCCTGATCCACTTGGGAAGACAGATGTGCATTCCTTCCCCCCCCCCCTCCCTACGCCGAGAACTGATGAAACATGAAAATCACTTCTTAGAGGGAAAAAAAATCCCAACCACAAAGTCACCACAATTCATTGGGAGCTCGTTGGTTCCTAATCTCTGAAAATGAGCCAGGTCAAACAGCCACAGCTCCTCTGATAAATTGTTATTCTTAGGGATTTCATCCTTCCATGGAAAAGTACTGGGCTGGCTTTGGGAGCTCCTCTCACCCTGGCAGCAGCATCCAGCAGTGGAAAATTGGAGAGATCCAGCTGCAGGGAGAGCGTTCAGGGCAGTATTTTTAGAAGCTTTGGCTCTTTCAGACTCCACACACACTTCCCTGTGGAAAACAAGGCTGGCTATCCCAGGGACTTCCTGTGCTGTGCACCGAGAAGCTGCTCCTTGGGAATGAGATGCTGAATGAAACAAATAGGAGGAAAAGAGAGCTCTGAATTTGTGGAGTGCACACCTGGAGAGACGAGGGAAGCTCGAGAGGGAATGCCTGGGAATTCTCCCTCTGACAGAGCTTAGGCGTGGAACTCCTGTTGAATTCCCTCTCCCTTTGAGATTTTATTCCCTTATTCCCACTCCCTGTGGTGACATTTAACAAGTCCTGGGGCCAGTGCCAGCTTTCCTCAGGAACCGTGACCCTGGCACAGCCGGGCTGCAGAAGGGAGGAAATCCCAGCTGGAATTTCTGAGAGCTGTGACAGCAACAAAATGCACCAGGACTCTGGAGCAGGTGTGGATTGTTCTACTGCTCCATGGAATCTCCAGAGTGTGACTCCCAGTGAAACTGGGTGCAGGGAAAAAGCTCCATCTTCTCCTTTTGGCTCTGGGAAGTCTCATCCAAGTGGGAGAATTGGTGAATCCCAGACTGGTTGGGTGGGAAGGGACCTCAAAGCCCATCCAGTGCCACCCCTGCCATGGGCAGGGACACCTCCCACTGTCCCAGGCTGCTCCAAGCCCCAATGTCCAGCCTGGCCTTGGGCACTGCCAGGGATCCAGGGGCAGCCCCAGCTGCTCTGGGCACCCTGTGCCAGGGCCTGCCCACCCTCCCAGGGAACAATTCCTGCCCAAAGAAAGCTCTCAGTGTGCCAGGCCCGTCTGTTTTCCAAAACACTCCTTCCACCGAGTTGTTGGGGTGCTTCATCTACTCCAGAATTGTTGACATTGGCAGCATCCCTCCCCTCTGCTGTGTTTGTGAGCATCCCCACAGCCCTGGGGGTGAAACCTGGGTGTGCTCCAAGCTCTCCTGCTACCCCAGGACACTGTTTGGATGCCGGAAGAACTGGGGAAGAATCCAAAGGGTGCCAGAGCAGGATGCTGCCTGTTTTTGTTGTTGATTCCCTCTCGTGACAGGCACAAGGATGTGCATGGACAGGTAGAGCACAGGAAGCTCTCCTGCATCTCCCACACTGTTACAAATATTGGACCATTTCAGTGGTGCTGGATCAAGCAGCCACCTCAGACGGATGGTTTTGGGGAAGACTTGCCTGGATGAGTTCAGTCATTCCCAAGAATAAAAATTCTGATGTTGATATCTCCACGCTGCATTAAAACCAAAACCATTCCAGAGGTTCTGCCGAGAAGCTTTGGTGTTTCTGAGCTGGGATTTCGCAGTGGGATGCCATAGTGTCATCCCACTTCTGCCATTTTTCCAAGATAAATTGCCTCTGTTTGTCTCACCCCCAAAATTTGACAGATGTGTGGAGCCAGTGGAGAGATTTAGAAAACTCAGCCCTGAGGAATGTTCAGACCACGGCCTCAGGAGCTCAGGAGAAGTGTTACAGTGAAGTTTGGAGGTGGCTTGGGAATGCTGTTGTGCTTGGCACAGAGGCTGAGGACAGAAAAAAGGGGTTGGGGGCTCCAAAAAGGAAAATGGTGGGATTTTTCTGGATTAAGACAAAGGATGGTAGAAGAATAATGGAGATTTTTCCAGCGTTGGCTCCTCAGCCCAGCAGGGCCAGGGAGCTCCTGGAGCGGGGCCGGCGGAGGCTGCGCAGCTGAGGAAGGGCCTGGAGCAGCTCCGTGCCCAGCACAGGCTGAGGGAGCCGGGGCTGCTCAGCCTCGAGAGGAGCCCCAGCTGAGAGGGGCCCTCAGCCCTGGCTGTCCCTGGCTGCAGGGAGGGCTCAGGGCAGGGCCCGGGCTCTGCTCCGGGGCCCGGCAGCGGCACCAGAGCCACGGGCAGGGCCTGAGCCCGGCAATTGCCCTGCACAGGAGGCAGAACTGCTGCCCTGGGCAGGGCCCGGGCTGGAACAGAGCCCAGAGAGGGGCTGGAGCCTCCTCCCTGGGGATATTCCAGAATATCCACACTCCTGGGCCCTGGGCTCTTCTTGTGGAAGCAGCAAGTCCGAGGGACACCAGGCCCTGTGTGAGTGTGGATAAGCACAGATATTGCCAGTGTTCGTTTCCTGCCTTTTCCCCTCCTGTAGGAATGTCCTTCCACTCCCTTTCCCCTTCTAACAAGAACATGGATCTGTGGAACACTGGGAGTTTGTGAGGCCCCCAGTGCTCATCCTCAGTGACTGGAAGTTATTCCCAAACCAGCCAAAAGCTTTTCCCTCCACAGGACCCAACCAACCCCTGGCCATCTCTTCGAGTTTGAAGAGGACAAGATCCCCTGCGAATCTCTGGGGGGAAGATTCAAAAAGTGCATTTTTTACTTCTTTAGCCATTGTATCCATGTCCTGTTATCCCAGATAACAGTGTTTTGATGAACTGGGAAGGCAGTGGAGATCTCCACTGCAAAATAGGGCTCAAAAATTCCAGTGTGGAGCAAATCAGTTGAGCAGATTGGTTTGGGTTTTGATCTCACTGTGGCCAATGGGATTGAGCCTGAGCAATGTTTTTCCTGCTTTATCTCCACAATAAACATTGGAAACTGCTCCTGCTGATAGGATACCTGGAAACTGTTCTGTTGTTGAAGAGCTCCAGGGCCTTCTTTTCACTATTTATGGCTCTGTCAGGAACGGGGGCAGCTGGGAGGCTGAGAAAGATCAGGGAGCTCTGCACACCTCAAGGCTATTCCCATTTGTTTCATTCCCTGTTTTTTCTACCCTGGGGACTGATAGCCCTTCCCTTGCTGGTTCTTTTTCCACTCCTTCATCCCATCTCAGGAGCCTTTGTGTCCTGAGGGCAGCCAGGGGAATCTTTATTGTGTTGCGTAGTTATTTACAGGCCCAGCATCTCCTCAGTGTGCCCAAAGCCTGATTTACACCTCCAATTAATGCAAATTTAACTCCAATTAATGCAAATTTACCCCCAGTCTTGTTTAATCTCCTCCTGCCAGGCTCACCCACCTGGCTGCATGGTCCCAGAGCAGATTTCCTGCTGGTTGATCCCATAACTCTCCCTATTCCACACCTCCTAAGAGCTGCCTGGATTGGTAAGTGCTGAACCACTCCAGAGCAGGATTTGGGAATTAATTTTGTTTATAATTCCCAGTTTTTTGTTTAAGAGCTCTCCTGTGAAGTCTCTGCTGATCAACAAAGATAAAAATATGGTTTATCCTACTTTGAGGAGCCATTAAACATGGAAAAAACAAGGAGCTGTGTCTTCAGGGGAGATAAAAGAACTTGGGAGCTGCTTCTAAACACTCCTTGCCCTGAGCTGCCATTCCAGGAGTTCCATCCCATTTCCCAGCTGGGAAAAGCAGGCAATAATACCACCTTTTATTGGGAATTGCCCCTGCAGGTCCTCCCTGTTGGGAACGTGCCCCAGCACAGGGGGAGAACCTCTCAGGCACCCCCCTGGGAATCGCTCCATGCGGATTTAGAAAGCCCTTGAAGGTTTATCAGGCAAAGGCACGAGGGGTGAGTTGGGTTATTCCAAAAAAGCTGGGTCATTCCAAAAACATGGAAAGCTGCTGCTCCTGGCACTGCATCCTGCCTGTGCTGGGCCTTCTGAGGCCGCACCCTGCAGGCAGGGAACATCAGGCACTTCCAGGCTCAGAAGGTTTGAAAACCAGTCAGGTTTCCAAGCTGGCCACGCTCATGTGGAGCCCTCCACATCCCAATGAATTTTACTTCCAACTAATATAAATGTACATCCCAAATTTTGTCCATCCTCCTCCTTCCTCACACTGGACTGCAGATCCCTCTGGATCCCAGCTTCTTCTGGGATATGGGTGCCTTCACCTCTGCTCCTTGCAGAGCTGCCACCTGGAAGGGAATCCATTCCTCCTTTTCCTTTTCCTTTTCCTTTTCCTTTTCCTTTTCCTTTTCCTTTCCTTTTCGATTGTCATGCTCAAGTTTTCCTTTATGGAAGCTAAACAAGTCTAAACTGGGCAAACTGGTGCTTGGTACCACCACACTGAACAAAAATTAACATTTAAAACAGTAACATTTAAAAAATGAGAAGTAACAATTAAAAAATGAAAAGTAACATCTGAAAAATGAGAAGCAGCATCTAAAAATTGAGAAGTAACATTTAAAAATTGAGAAGTAACATTTAAAAAATGAGAAGTAACACCAAAAAATGAAAAGTAACATTAAAAAAAAAATGGAAAGTAACGTTAAAAAAAAATGGAAAGTAACATTAAAAAAAAAATGGAAAGTAACGTTAAAAAAAATGGAAAATAACGTTAAAAAAAATGGAAAGTAACATCAAAAAAAAATTGAAAAGTGCCATTAAAAGATGCAAACATTCACAGTCAAGCAGCCTCTGCTCTGGCACTGAACTGCTGATTTTTACTAAAAGCAAAGGGACAGGTTCATTTAAAAAAATATATATTTGGTTCATAGCACAAAAATAAAGAAAAAAGGGGGTTATATGTAAGTCTGTATATAAATAGGTATCTGGTATATATTAATATATAAATTTAAAAGTGACCTGGCTGTTACAGTGATGTGTCATCTGTAGAGTAAATTTACCCTATATTTATAAGGATGATGTTGCACAGATTTTCAGGTTTTAGGGATGGTAGGAGACAAATTAAAGCCACAATTGCTTAGAAAATAATTGTGCTGCATTCCCCTGGATCCCTGGCAGTGCCCAAGGCCAGGCTGGACATTGGGGCTTGGAGCAGCCTGGGACAGTGGGAGGTGTCCCTGCCCATGGCAGGGGTGGCACTGGATGGGCTTTAAGGTCCCTTCCATCCCAAACCAGTCTGGGATTCTGTGATTGATGGAATTTGCTGGATTTAACTGGCTCAGGCACCATGGGTGTTTTTCTTGTCCCAACCCCTCTTTCCCCCTTTGGATGTGTTTGATTCCAAGCTCACTGTTGGTGGTTTTCCTGTTGGGGTTTATTCTCTTCTAGGGTGTTGTTTTGCAGGATTTTTGTGTCCTGGAGGATGGGATTTCATTTGGAACTCCATTAGGAGCAAAGGGCTACCTCAGCCCCGGCCCCAGTAAACCCCTGTGTGAGGAGCAGGAGGCTTGGCTTGCTCGGAGCCGAGGCCTGACGCAGGAATTGTGTCAGTCCAGGGTTGATGAAGCACAGCAGGAGCTGGAGAGGGAAAAATCCAATCAGGATAATGCTGAGGGAGAAGGATTTGAGCAGAGTCAGAGCCAGCACAGCCCTTCCTCCAGCGCTCGGCTTGTGTCCAGCTCAGGTGAGAAACAAAACTTTCTGGGCCTTTCCTCTACCTAAGTAGGAGGAGCAAATCCCTCTCCTCTTCAGGCTTTCCTCTGGCAAAGGCTCCAGGGCTGTATCCTGGCAGGATGGATCCCAGAGAAGCTGTGGCTGCCCCTGGATCCCTGGAAGTGTCCCAGGCTGGCTCAGATGGGGCTTGGAGCAATCTGGGATAGTGGACATGTTCCTGGATGGAACTGGATGATCTTTAAGGCCCCTTCCATCCCAAACCATTCCATGGTATCTCCTGGCACTGTTCCATGCTAAAGGGACAGATCACTGCTGGTGTTTCAGTAGCTTCACCAGGATCCCTGTCCCACAGGAAAATGCACCTGGAGAGAGGAATCTCCCACAGGTCCTGTCCTGCCCCCGTGGCTGCCCAGTGTCCCCAGGCACAGGAATCCTGAGCAGGATTTGTGGGAAGCTGTTCCTGCTCATTCCTGGCGGTGGGAATTGATCTGTGAGGGTCAGCCCAAGGCATCCAGGGATTCCTCTGGGGCTGAGGGGTTGGAAGTTCAATCCCTGTGGATGTGGGTGTGCAGAGGTGACAGGAAAGAGGGGAAGGGGCAGAGAGGTGAACAAGGGGCTTGTATCCCACCACGTGTCTGAGGTGGAGCTGCTGCACCAGAGGTGCTGGGATGCCAAGGATAAAACAGCACCATCCCTTCCCTTCCTGCAGGATTTACCAGGAAAACCATGGGGAAGATCCTCCCTGGGCTGTGCCAAGCACTGGTGAGCACCAATTAATTTGCCTCATTAATGGGAAGCTAAAATTTTAAAGATGGGACAGATTGAAGTATTTACAGAAATTCTAAAAAATCTGAAAACAGACCCATGAAGGGAGGCTGGGAGTGAGCTAAATGTGCCAGGAGTGCTTTAGTTCCAGGATCATTTTATCCTGGCAGGAATCAGGGAGTGCAACCTTTCACAGCTCCAGTGCTTCCATTCCCACCGCAGCCCTCAGCCCTCTCCAGGATGCACTAAACAATGGTTTGCAGGGTTGGGAGCTGCTCCAGGTTAATCACCCTCCCCAAAAGGAGAGGGGTGTTTGAACCCAGGCCAGCATCCCAGCTGGATTCCCCCCAGGAATCCTGAAGGGAGGAATTGAGTGCTCGGGATAAGCCGGGGGGGCTGAGGGTAAGACCCTTTTTTGGGGTGTTTTGATGGAACAGTGGCCTAATCCCATCCCAGCCCCCTCACTTGTCTGGACACCAAAATGAAACCTCTGGGAAATGTGTTCATCTCAGCCAGGTGAAGCAATTCCATGAAAATCAGTTTGTGTGGTAACTGCTACAGGCCCCACACTGCAGGTGTCATTCCCAGTGGGTGCAGGTGTCATTCCCAGTGGGATCAGGTGTGATTCCCACACAGAAAAGCAGCAGCTGCCAGATTCCACCTGGACAAGGCCTGCCATGGAGGGATCTCTTTTCCCACAGCAGGCAGAGGAAGCTGCTCTGGCTGGGGGCATTTCCAATGATCTCAGGTGGAATTCTGAAGGATTTTCCAACTTATGCCAAGCAGGGGGAACAAGACTCCAGCAGTCCATGTTCCTCTGGTAGCCTGAAGTGCGACTTCTGATGCATTCCTTTAGAATCATGGAATATCCTGAGTTGGAAGGACCCACAAGGATCATCCAGTCCTGCACTGACACCCCAATAATCCCATCCTGTGCTTCAGAGCATTGTCCAAATATCCAGCTTTTTTTCCCTTTTTTTTCCCCCCGTGTTCCTTTTTTCAGGAGCAGAGGTGAATTTTGCTTCCCCAACAAATGCTGTTCTTCAAATGAAACCCCAAAAATGTGATCTTTTGCAAACTAAAGCTTTCTGAGGGCTACTTTGATGCTCAGCACCAATGAACTAAGAAGAAGTTGGGAAATGAACGTTTTCTCTGCTTTCGCATTCTTTTGGATGAAGCCAATTGTAAAAAAAAAACCAAAAATAATTTTAAAAAGAAGGTTTTAGGTAATGAATGGTAAATTATTCATGACTTTTTGGAAGCAGAAATAACAATGTGCCTTCTGTGCATATTAAGTCCAAGTAACCTTAGGGGGATGGGTTGGGCAGTGTGAGTCACACGCAGGTTTTGAATTCTTGATGTTCTCCAACTGCCAGAGCTCACCCTGAGTGTCCCAGGCCCTCCCAGGCAGGCAGAATGAGTTCCTGCAGATCCATAGGTGTTTGCACAATGGATCCTACGGCAGCACACGGAGGAATTTGGGGCTGTGCTGGGTTTTGAACAACCTCTCTTACCAAACCCCTTGTAGCCCTGCTTTTCGCAGGGGCCGTGTGCTCAGCACTGCTGTGAGGATGGAAGTATTTCCATGTGTCCCATCTGGAATGTTCCGTGACTGCTGCAGGATGGGCTTGCCCTGGGTGTTGCTCAGAGCTGGGCTTGGGGAAGGTGGGGATGGTGGGGGACAAGTCTGTAGGGCACTTTCAGTCTGGGAAAGGGAAACAGGGAAGATTGGGATGGGAAAAGGAATTAAACTGGTTGTGTGTTGTCCATCCCATCGTGGTTTCCAGGCACGCAGTGTCCCCATTTTCTGTGACATGGCCCCTGGTGCCCATGGACTGGGCAGCTCTCCATTGTTCCTGGGTCATTCCCAGCACCCAGAGGGTGGCCCTGGGCCTCATTTGCTCCAAACCATCCAAACCTTGCAGAGATTCCTCCCTGATGGATTTGCTCAGCTCTGCTTTAATTTCTGCCACTCTGGAGCAGGGAAGCGCTGAGATAAACCCCACCCTTCTGGAAAAGCTCCTGCTCTGGGGAAGGCTCTCCAAAGGGAATTCCAGTGGTCAGCAGCCCATGGAATACTGGGAGCTTCATCCTTGTGTTTTAGGAAGAGAAGAGAAGCTTTGACCTATTTTCTGCCCAGAGAAGCTGTGGCTGCCCCTGGATCCCTGGAAGTGTCCAAGGCCAGCTTGGATGGGGCTTGGAGCCACCTGGGATAGTGGAAGGTGGCACGAGATGATCTTTAAGATCCCTTCCAACCCAAATCATTCCATGATTCCATAATTCCATGATTCTATCAGTGGGAGAATGAGCAGGACAACTCTACCAGGGTGACGGGGGAGGTTGTGCTGGAATTTTTTTGAAGGGAACTCAGGGAATCATCTCCAGATTGGGGAATTTCAGGTGTCACCACCAAGCTCTGCACAGACCTGCTCATATTTCCTCATCCCCATGTCTGTGGTTATCCCAACAGTGGGTAAACCACGGGAATGGGAAGAACCTCTGTCCCATTCCTGAGGGGAAGCTGTGGCATCAGGGTGGCCTTGGAAGCTGTGGGAAAAGGGGATGTGTGTCACAAGCCGCAGGATTCAGGATTTAGCAGGAGGTGATAACCTCCTTTCCAGCAGGAAGAGATCATATGAGCATACTGAATTCATATTTAGGCTATTCAATATTATTGATTAAAACAAATTAAAGTCGTTGCCATCTGTTAGTGCAGTGATTAGTACAGTGATTTTTGTCACTATAGTGGCAGGGACAGGGCTGAGCTGGTGACACTCCCACTGCAGTGACTCTGCTGGACCCCGTCAGGTCAGCAGAATCCCAGGATCACCAAGGTGGGAAGAGCCCTCCAGGATCACCCAGTGCCACCCCAGCAGCACCAGCAGCACCCCAAACCCTGTCCCCAAGGGCCACATCCAGACTCCTCCTGAGCACTCCCAGAGACAGTGACTCCAGCACTCCCTGGGCAGCTCATCCCAAGGCCTCACCACTCTGGCAGGGAAATTTTCCCTCCCATCTCATCTGAAGCTCCCTCTTGCCATCCCCTCCCCTCCTCAGCCAGGTTGATGGGGAAACAAGAGCAGGGTTTTTCCAATAGAGGCTCCACTCCCAGAGCCTTGGGAAACAACCTGGGATTGGCCTGGGGTCAGCATTCCCTGGCTGCTCCCAAGAGTCTGGATGCTCCAGCCTGGAGATTCTGCTTAAAACAGGGACTTTAGACCAACCCTGCAGTCTCTTGACTCTGATGGAGCAACTGTTTCCCTGCACATAAACCCAGAAGGGCTCAGGAAGAGGCTTTTCAAGCATTAAATGCCAGAAATATCAACAGAAAAATGCACAGTTTTATTTTCACAGCTACTCCAAATGATCCATCCTGGTTGTAAGCATTCCCTCAGCCCCCCCACGAGAGTCCGCCTTCATTTGCTGCTCCTTTTGTTCCCATCCAAAGCTTTTATGGGCTGAGATCTCCCTGCTTTCTGTGTTTATAAAACCCCATGGATGCCTTGGGAGTTGTTTGAACAATAATAGGGAGTAAAGAGCAGTAATTTGGGCTAAAATGCTGCAAATTATTTATTTCAGAGTCCTCTAAGGTGCTTGATTAAGTATTATTTGATTTGGGAGTGCAGTTTTGCATGACATGAGGTGACAAAGGTCTGGGTGAGCTCTTCAGCTGGAATTCAGCCAGGTGAGGACGTTTCCATCCTTATTAAGCCCCTGAAGGGTTATTTTTCTCCAGAGATCTGTGATAGAAACCTGGAATTTGCAGGAAAAGTATAGAAATAAAAGTCCAGAAGAAAAATTCTCTTTCTTTTGTTGAGGTAAATGAGGGTTGTGGATGAACTGGGTCAGCTGGAAAGTGTCTGGAGGTGGGATTTGGGATCTCCCCTGAGCAGCTTGCCCAAATTTAAATACCATTTTAAGATAAATTAAATTTCAACTTTCTTACCCTAATTTAAATAAAATTTTTAAATAAATTAAACTTTGACTTTCTGGCCGAAATTTAAATACCATTTTTAAATAACTTAAATTTCAACTTTCTTGCCTGAATTTAAACACCTGTTGGAGGTTGGGATGAATCCTGCTCTATGTAGTTGGCTATGAGAAAAGCCTGGCTCAGGGATTGCTGACTTCCCTAGGGAAAGCCAACATTCCCTAATCCTGACTTTGAGAGTTTGATGCATAAAAGGAATATTTGGAAGGAAAAAATTCTTGCAGAGAATCCCAGGATGGGTGAGGCTGGAAGGGACCAGAGTGGGTCCCATCTGGTGCCACTCCCTGCTCCAGCATCATCCCAGAGCCCAGGGCCCAGGAGTGTGGATATTCTGGAATATCCCCAGGGAGGAGGCTCCAGCCCCTCTCTGGGCTCTGTTCCAGCCCGGGCCCTGCCCAGGGCAGCAGTTCTGCCTCCTGTGCAGGGCAATTGCCGGGCTCAGGCCCTGCCCGTGGCTCTGGTGCCGCTGCCGGGCCCCGGAGCAGAGCCCGGGCCCTGCCCTGAGCCCTCCCTGCAGCCAGGGACAGCCAGGGCTGAGGGCCCGTCTCAGCTGGGGCTCCTCTCGAGGCTGAGCAGCCCCGGCTCCCTCAGCCTGTGCTGGGCACGGAGCTGCTCCAGGCCCTTCCTCAGCTGCGCAGCCTCCGCCGGCCCCGCTCCAGGAGCTCCCTGGCCCTGCTGGGCTGAGGAGCCAGAGCTGGGCACGGCACCCCAGAGGTGCCCCCAGGGCTGGGCACAGGGGCAGGATCACCTTTGGGAAAAGCAATGATGCCTTAAGAGGCCTCCTGGACACAGAGACTGGGCAGGAGTAAGGGAATAAAAGTAGGTGTTTATTTGAAAGGCCTTCAAAGGTACCCCTGGGGGCCAGAGGCCACTGCCGAGATGGACCCCAAGGTGGACGGCAGGGCACGAGTTCCTCACCCTTTTATAGGTTGGGTTCATTTGCACAGCAGGGTTAATTCTCCAATTAAAGCTTCAGTTTAATGATGTAATTCCCCTCAGCTTAGCCCCCCTTTAGAGGCTTTTTGGTTTATACTTTTTGGGGCTAGGACAGTCTGGGTGTCCTTGAAGAGCAGGCCTGGAGAGGCTTTGTTATGTCTGCCTAGCATGAGAGAGCAGAGTGAACAGGCTACAAGAAACTTCAGAGTTACACTAAGCAGTCCAGAATTTGAAAAATATAAAAGTTAAAACCTAAGGCATCAGCAACACCTTGGTTTTTCCCTTTTTTCCCCAGCTTTTCTGGAGTTGGTGCTCCAGAAGTGACCATAGGAAGAACCGCCCAAGGCAAAACTGATTTTCCAGGCCTGGATTTGGGAGCAGCACAAAACCTGGCAGAGGGTCTGGTTTCAAAGGCAGGTATAGGATTTAACCTACACAGAAATCAGTCAAATCCCTGCCTCAGCCCACCTGAGGCACACAGGAGGTCTCTGTGGCCATGAACTGAAGCAGTTGTCTAAAAAGGACAACAAAACTTTATTTCTGTGTGTGAGAAAGGCCCAAATCCGGTTTTTGTGAGCCTCATCCCCAGGCTGTGCCCGGTGATTCCCTGGATAATGATCAGGTTGCTTTGTGTAGCTCCAGGAGATGAATGCCAGGGAGTGCTTGAGGGAGTAAAACTGGGTTTAGGGATGGGAGGGCTGGAGGAAGAGCTGGATTTAACAGGATATTGAGCTGTTTAGAGCAAGGTGTTACTACTTGCCTCGAGGCAAAAGCTTTGCTCTGGAGGAAGTTTCATAGGAGGAAAAAATAGATGAGTGGAGTGACTCCAGTCCTTCAAAGTGGAGTCACCGTGTAAGAGAAAAAGCAAGAAACTCCCAGAAATGGTTAAATGTGTCCTGAAAACACAAACAGGACCGACAGGAGGGGGAGACTCAGAAACTGTGAGCAGGAAAATGTGCTGTCATCAGTTCCTGCTTGTTTTTTTCCCGGGAAACAGGACTTGGTGGGCACACTTTGTAAATAGGATCTCACCAAAGGATCTCTCTGAAGTTGTCACTGATTTTTTTTCCTCCTTCCGTAAACAAGCCTAAGAGCAACTGAGTCTGAGAGAGAAACTGCTCCTCAGGAAAACAACACGAGTTGCTTGAAGGAAAAAAAACCTCAAAAACATGATTTGTGGCCCAGTTTTTATTTAGATCGGGATGTGGGACAAGAAATGTCTATATTTGGCTTCAATTCTTGGTGGGAGAAGTGAAGAAAAAAAAATGGGGGGCCCAACAGAAATGAGGAGCTGAGAAAAATTTGGGTTCCAGGCACATCCACAGGAGCCTTTCCAAGATAAATGAAGCAATTTGTGGACCTTGAGCTGGGCTCCGATTTACAGCCCCAGATGTGGAAGGAGGCTGAGAACACTTCACACAGCTGGGGAATTTGCCAGAGAGACTGAACCTCCCATTGGAGCAGCTCGCTGGGAAGGGAAGCAGACAAAAAAAGGTGGAATTCAGTTGCTGGGAGCTCTGTTAGTCCAGACTTGCTCCTGGGAGGCATCAAAGGCAAAAAGCAACTGGAGCTTGGTCTGGGAGATGTTTTCCCCTGGAAACTTTATTAAATTTGTCTCAGAAAACAAGAGGATAATGGAGGAATCCAGTGAGGCTGTCCAGCTAATTGCTGGGGTGGGAATGAAGAAAAATTGGCCAGAAGAGGCTTGTTAGATCTTCCAAGCCAGCCAAGAGAGGGAACCACAGTTCCTCAGTGAAAATTCCCTGGAATCCAAGCTACTGAAGTGCACTTTGTGTCCAGAGGTGCATCTGGGAGCTCTTCTTTGAGCTGGGAGAAATCCATGGAGCTGAGCTTGGAGGCCTTGAGTTCTTCCTGTGTCTTGGACAGCAAGAACCAGCTCAGTCCATGTGGAAGAGAGGGAAAGGTGACTTAAATTCCCCAATAAAGTTTTAGGTTTGAAGAGCTTAGAGAATCATGGAATGGTTTGGACTGGGAGGGATTTTAAAGATTACCTCATTCCATGGACAGGGACACCTTCCACTACCCCAGGTTGCTCCAAGCCCCATCCAACGTGGCCTTGGGCACTCCCAAGGATGGGAATGTTCACTGTTCCTCACTGTGCCTTCTTTTTGCTGGCAGGGAGGTACAACACCTCAGATGTGGAGGATGGAGAAGTCCTGCCAGCTCTGGTTTTTCCCAGGATTTGCAGTTTATTCCTCACAGAAGTGGGAATTGGCCCTCCTGACATGGCTCCATCATTCAGCCCCTTGCACAGCCACAATGAGGAAGCTTCCAGTGAGGAACACCCTGGTGGTCACCACAGCCGAGACTGGAACTGGGAATGCTCCACAGAAGCAACCCTGGCACCGTGTCATGGATAAATCCAGGGAAAGCTGCTGGGAACCTTGGGAGGAACTGCAGCTATTTTCTCACATTCATAAATCCTGATGTAAGCAGATGTTCTGGAGGAAGTGGGAGGGCTGGACAAGGGAAGGGTTTCAGGCTCTCCTATTTGGGGAGCCCCCCAGGGAAGGACTGGTGGAGGAATTTGTTTGGACAATTCCTAAAATAATGGGACCCTGGGCTGTGGTGTTGAGGGAATAGAAACAACAACAGCAGGAATCCTTCCCTTTCCAGAGGGGCTCCTCACAGGATGGATGTAGATCAGGCTGGGATCTGACCTCAGAAAATACTTGGAAAACTTTTTTAAGCCCTGCGTAGATGCACCCTTTGGACATGGGAATAGGACTCCTGGTGGATCCGTGTGACAGGGGAGGAGGAATGGGAGAGCTGCCTCTGCCTTTCCATGCAGGAGAGAGCTTTCCATTGAGGATGGGAATTTGAAGTCCCAGAAATCCACCCTGTGAGCTGGCTGCTCACACAGCCAGGTGTTGGTATCCAACCCTGCTCCATCCAACCCTGCTCCATCCAACCTGGTGGTTTGGCCCAGGTGAAGCTCTCCTTTCCCAAGGAATCAGGCAGCCCTGGCTTTGTGGAAATGCTGCACCTTCAGAAATGCTGGAGATGGGAAGGCATTGGAGAAGAGCTCCAAGGCATTCCCAGCTCAGTGTGGCTCTCTCTGGTGGCTTTGGGAAGGGAATCCAGCTGGATCTTCCTTGTGTTCAACCAGACCTGCACAGAAAAGCCTGGGAGAGCTTTCAGTGGCCTCTTCCTCCTCAGTGCTCAAGGCTGGGCCGGTTTCCCTCCTCGTTGTGGCTCAAGTTCCTCTGGGAGCTGCTTCCTGGAGAATTTCATTCCTGAGGCAGCTGCTCTTCCCAAGGAGGGGACACCAGGAGCACCTCTGGTGGGGCCACCAGCAGGAGCAGCTGTCAAAGGAAGCCAGACTCGTCAGGTTGAGAGTTCATGGAATCCTGGAATGGTATGGATTGGGAGAGACCTTAAAGTTCATCCAGTCCCACTGGGTGGATGGGCACCTCCCACTGTGCCAGGCTGCTCCCAGCCCCAGTGTCCAGCCTGGCCTTGGGCACTGCCAGGGATCCAGGGGCAGCCCCAGCTGCTCTGGGCACCCTGTGCCAGGGCCTGCCCACCCTCCCAGGGAGGAATTTCATTGGAATATCCAAATTCCTTTTAGAATACCCAAGTTCTGGTCTCCTCCCCTGGTCTCTCAACTCCTGGGTCATGGCTGTGTGAACACCTTGTCCCAGACCCCCAGGGTCATTTTTTGGGTTCACCTCAGGTGTTGGGAAGGTCAGGGATCCCTTCAGCTGCCGTTCCCAAATTCCTACTGGTTTATCCTGCACTTTGGTCAGCTCTGATTCCACAAAAGACTGGATTTGATCCGTGTACTCAAGAGTTGCTCTCAATGATCCTGTGGGTCCCTTCCAGCTCAGGATATTCTGTGTTCTCCCTCTTTTTCCTGTGTTTCCCTGATTGTTCTGTCCTGGAATTGGGTCATTAACATCTTTCTTAAAACATTCAGAACGTGAGGCAGCACCAGACTCACTCTGGCAACCCAAACAAGTGAAAACCCTCGGAAGATTTAATGCCCTTTTTCCCTCTCCCGTGGTAAAATGTCAGGATTTGAGGAGAGAAAATGTTTCCAGCTGTGCACAGAAGGGGTTTGATTTAAGTGACCACAATTTCAGACTCTCGAGTGTGTTCTCATTCCCCCTCTCTCTTTCTTTACCAACAGCCTGGTATCATTTATTTCAAATTCTCCCTGTTTTCGTTGGAATGCATTTAATTGGCTTGGAAGGAGGATAATCTCTTGAAGAAAAACATGCTTCGCATGGAAAGAACTCCTTTAAAGCTTGGCAAAAAAAAGCAGATAATGGCCAAATTCTTCGAATGCTCCATTGTGCCAAAAACTGCTGGAATTGGTCAAATCCTGCCATCAAAGGGTGATGTATTTATGATTATTTATGTTGATTATTAATTAACGTATATAGCTGGGAGAGTGTAATTAGCCCTGCTCTTGTACAGCCAGGGAATGTTCACTGCAACAGCACAAACCACACACAATTGGCTGCGTTGGAGTTGGAGCAGGGAAGGAAAAATTCCTGGGTTTCAGGCAAAACCCTTTGGCCCACAAACCTTTCATCAAATCTGCAGGAATAACTTGTTTGGTTCGGGTTGCCCCCTCCCCATATCCCACAAATCCCCCCCTGGATTATGGAGAGGCTGAAATGAGGGTTGGGGTTTGTTATGGAACTTCAGGTCAGGGGCTGGAAATCAGGGATACGATGGATTTCCATGTTCCTGGTTGGCCACAGGCATTGTCTTGGAGGATGGATGGGCACAGCAATGGATCTCACTCCTGAATCCCAGAATCCCAGGATCATTGAGGTTGGAATCACAGAATGGTTTGGGTTGGGAGGGACATTAAAGCCCATCCAGTGCCACCCCTGCCATGGGCAGGGACACCTTCCACTGTCCCAGGCTGCTCCAAGCCCCAGTGTCCAGCCTGGCCTTGGACACTGCCAGGGATCCAGGGGCAGCCCCAGCTGCTCTGGGAATTCCATCCCAGCCCTTCCCCACCCTCACAGGGAAGGTTTTCTTCCCAATATCCCATCTAACCCTGCTCTCTGGCAGTTTAAAATTCCCCCTTGTCCTGTACGTACCCTTATAAAAAGTCCTTCCTCACTCCTGTGGAAACATGGAAGAAATAGGAAGATTTTGGGATGCACCAGGGAAGTAGAATCAGAGAATCCCGGATTGATCTGGGTTAGAAAGAGCCTTAAAAATCATTCAGTTCACCCCAGCCTGGCCCCGCAGCTGGAGCTGGGTATGGAACAAGTGCTCAGATCCTACTGAGAAGGGCACAGCCTTTGCTGGGACAGAGGAGTGGAACCATCCCCAGATTCCTGCTTTGTGGGGAGAAGATTCCTCCTGGATCTCAAGGCAAGGGGTTGGGAGCAGATGAGCTCAGCAGGTTCCCAGCCAGGCCCCTCTGAGGGACACTTTGCTGTCACCCCTGTCCTGACAGGAACAGCTCACCCAGGATGGGCTGCAGGGACACAGGGAGGTGCTCGAGGAAGGAACACGAGCAGGAATGGGGGAAAAGGGACAGGGATTTAGGGGTTCATTGTGGGAAGAGAAGAGGGACAGGGATTTACGGGTTCATTGTGGGAAGAGAAGAGGGACAGGGATTTACGGGTTCATTATGGGAGGAGAAGAGGGACAGGGATTTAAGGGTTCATTATGGGA
>NW_024581016.1:96274-101702 GCF_017639235.1 Corvus kubaryi
TTATGGGAGGAGAAGAGGGACAGGGATTTAAGGGTTCATTATGGGAGAAGAGGGACAGGGATTTCGGGGTTCATTATGGGAGGAGAAGAGGGACAGGGATTTAGGGGTTTGTTCCAGGAAGAGAAGAGGACAGGGATTTAGGGGTTCATTATGGGAAGAGGGGCAGGGATTTAGGGATTCATTATGGCAACAGAAGAGGGACAGGGATTTAGGGGTTTGTTCCAGAGCACAGCAGCCAGGCTGTGGAGGAGCGCAGGGAGAGCTGAGCTCGCCCGGTTCTTCCAGGGCCTGTGAGGTTGCTGTGGAGGGAGAGCCTGGGAGAGCTCCTGGGAGCTGCCTTGGAGCTCAGGATTATTTATTAGGAGCATTCCAGGCTGGGATCAGGACTCCACTGCTGCCTTTCCCTTCCAGAGCTCACAAATCACTGCTGCTGCCTCTGTCCCTTCCAGAGCCTCCAAAGTCGGAGTGAATCATCCCTAAGGAAACCAAGGTTTTCTTATTAAGCCTTTGGAAGCAATAAACTGAAAATAAAGCCCAGCAATGTCTTGATTAAGCTTTTTTTTAATGAATGACTGAGAACGTGAATAATGTTCGCTCTCCACATCCAACAGGGAGCTGGGAATCTGCACTGCCTGACTTGCTGAATCATTCCTGGGCTTGGAATGCTGGTTCTGGCACACTGGGAGGAAGAGGAGGTCACTCAGGAGGAAGAGAAGAGAATTCCAGCAGGGAATGATGTTTCCAGGTGGGGAGGGGTGTTAAGATGGGCTCAGCTCCATCCTTGTAGGCTCTGCTAAAGCAGTTTTGGGGTTTCTTTGCCACTGGGGAGTGAAGGAACCTTCCCAGCCATGGTTTAGAGCTCCCTGCACATTCCAGAGCTTTCCACCTGCTCCATCTGCTCCTACCTTTCCCTGGGAGTCACCTGTGTCCTGCTGCCCGGAGAGGTGGGGAAAAGGATGACCTGGAGCAAGTCTGACAGGCCAGGGAGGAGGAAATCCAGGATTTATCCATGCCCAAGGTAAGGGAGCAGGTCAGGGCTGTAAAATCCCTCCCAGCTCCTTCTCTTGGTCATATTCCCAACCTTTCATGTTCCCTTTCTGTGGCAATCCCAGGGAGACTCTGGTTTTTGGGATGGCTTGTCCCACATTCATGGAGTGGTTTGGGTTGGAAGAGACCTTCAAAGATCCTTTTATTCCACCCCCTACCATGGGCAGGGACACCTCCCACTGTCCCAGGCTGCTCCAAGCCCCAGTGTCCAACCTGGCCTTGGACACTGCCAGGGATCCAGGGGCAGCCACATTGGAACTGTTCCTGTCTCTCCATTCTCATCCCAAAAAATATCTTGCTCGTGTCCAATTTAAATCTACTTTTTGTCATTCCAGACCTTGGGAAAATGTCTGTGTCCATCTTTTTTAAAACCATCCTTCATATACTGAAAGTGCAGAAGCTCTCCCCGGAGCTTTTTCTTTTCCAACCCCAACTCTCCCATTTTTTCTTTATTAGAGGTGCTCCAGCCTTCCCAGTTTCCCAGTGGAATCCCCAATTTTGTGGCCTCTTCTGGACCATCTAAGAGCAGTTTGGCTTCCCTCAAAAAAAACCCCAAAAACAAAAACAGAAGACTGTCCCCAAATGATGATTTATAATCAACAAAATTTATTTCAATTTTTATTGAAATCCACGGCAAATCCGAGGAGGGTCGTAGGCAAAACCAAACATTCTCCCAATAATATCACAAGGACATCGTTAGGATAATTGCAGCATAATTTGCTCCATCAATCACAGAGTGGTGTGGGTTTTTTCCTTGGGTTTTTTTCCTTAAAAAATAAAAAAGAGGGATAAATGGGTAGAAAGCCACGCAAAACCAACATAAAACAAACAAACAACAGCAAAAAACCCTCATGATTTTTTAGCCAAATGTTTGGCTGTTGTTAATTAGGAGAATCTGGATTTTCTGGCTGACTTCTGGCTGAATTCCCACAGGGAATAACGAGCCATATGCCCTTAACTAGGACTAACCTGCCAAAGCCTGAGCTTTGTTGCTAGAGGCAATCTGGGGGGGTTAACACCAGAAAAAAGGGAAGAATAGAGAGAAAAACACACCAAAAAAATTGATTTCACTCCTGTTTTTTCCTTGGAGTAGCCCAGGGAAGCAGCACAATGCTTAAAAACTGGGATGGAAGGGATGGGAGCCTGGAAAGGTAGATTTGTTTTGGTAAATGTGCTAATTGTGAGCCTTTAAATGAAATAAAATACTCTGAAATTCCCTTTAGTCTTTTCTCCAGCCTGATTTTGTGCTGGGACAAAATTCCTACAAAATCCAAGATATTTATGTACAAATGAACATAATTAGTGGGCAAAACTCAGTGAACGAAGGCAATGAAGGGCTCTCCCAGTCCCATTCTGGGATTCTGCACTGAGTTTCTTCTCTCCCAGTCAGGAACAACATCCCAATATTTAAAGCCCCCTCACCAAACATAACAAGAGCCTCTTATTCCAAGAATTCATAACTCCTAGAAATTCCAAGTGGCCACTGGAATAACTCAAAGGAGCTCCAAGTTGTGCTGAGGGAATATTAAAAGTTGGATTTGTTGTTCCAGAGCAGCTACCAACCCTCTCCTGAGCTCATCCAAACTTTCCTCTCTGTTTACCTGTCCTGAAGAGCTTCCCACACTTAGAGCTCCCACTGGGATAAACATTCCTTGAGGAGATTCCCAAGCACCTCTTGAGGAGATTCCCAACTACACTTGAAGAGATTCCCAAACACCACTTGAGGAGGTTCCCAAATATCCCTTGAGGAGGTTCCCTTCCTTAGGATAAGCACAGCCTCAGTTCCAGGTGCCTCAACTCTGTCCAGGCTTAATTAAGGACTCTTTAGCTCCGAGGATATTGGAATTAGGCCTGGTCCTATTTTATTTTATTTTATTTTATTTTATTTTATTATTTTATTTTATTTCATTTCATTCTATTCTATTTGATTTACTTTATTTTATTTTATTTCATTCTATTAGATTTATTATTTAATTATTTAATTATTTTAAATTTTATTATTTTATTTTATTTCATTCTATTAGATTTATTTTATTTTATTTTAATCTATTTTAATCTATTTTATTCTATTTTATTCTATTTCATTTCATTTCATTTCATTCTATTTTATTTTATTTTATTCTATTTTATTCTATTTTTTTGCACAGATTTTCTGGCTGTACTTTTTTTAATCCCACAAGTTTTATCACATAAACACTTCTGGCAAAGACGTGAAAAGCCCCAGCACCTGGAGCTGAGATCTCTTCAAAACACTGATTATAATTTGTCAAGTGTTCCATCACCTCTGAGGGAGCTGAGGCCTCACGGAAGGAAAGGCCTAAAAAACCGATGGGAAACAAAGGTGGATCTGTTTAAAGTGGGTTTGAGGAGAACTAAAAAGGTGCCCAGAGCAGCTGGGGCTGCCCCTGGATCCCTGGCAGTGCCCAAGGCCAGGCTGGACATTGGGGCTTGGAGCAGCCTGGCACAGTGGGAGGTGTCCCTGCCATGGCAGGGGTGGGATGGGATGATCCTTAAGGTCCTTCCAACCCATTCAGTGATTCCATGATTCTAATGATGGTTAAATCCCAAATCCTGCTGTGCCTGTGTGTGTTTGGGTGGTTTTCTTTAATTACAGAGAAGAAAAAATCACCCATCCTGAGGAAATCCTCAAAAGGAGCAAAGATTTTCCACCCTCTGGAGTAACTGGGATGAGGAGTTCACAAAGACACAGAGGGGCAGGATTCAAACTGGAAATACAGAAGTTCCTTTGTGTGTCAAGATGTTTCTCCAGCTGCAGCTGCAGAGTCCCAGGAGATGTTCCTTGTCCTGCTAAAGAGCACCAGGAATCCAGGACATAGAGCTGGATCCAGGGAAGAGCTGGTTCTGCGCCTGCTGCCCACATTTCATCATTAACGAGAGCTGGAGCTGCTCTGGATTTCTCCTGCTTCCCGTGGCCACTTCCAGAGGCCTCCCACAGCAGAGGGAAAATCTCCACGGACCGTCCCTGACGGAGTAGGGACACCACTGCAGGAGGTGCTGTGGTGGGATTAACATCAGGAGAACCTCCTGGAGATGGGATTTGTTCACAGGTGGCCGCAGCTTCCAACAGAATTCCTGAGTGGTTCTGGAAAGCAAAGTCAGGTTTGCAGATCAGCTACAAATAAATCCTCAGGAGATAAAACCAGCTCTTGTGCTTTTTGGCTTCTTTCCCTTCCTTTTTCTGCCTCTTTTCCCAGTTCTGAGATGTTTCTGGGCATTGTCCAGCAATTCATTCCTCACATCATGGTTCATCCACGTTCCTTCCTTTTCCTCTTGCACTCCTTTCCCTTTTTATATTTTGCTCCATTTCCTCCCTCAGTTCCTGATTTTGCTTCCAACTGATTCCCTTTTTTCCTCTATATTGTTTATTTTTTCCCTAGGCTTGGTCTCCCCATTATTTCCTCGTGTGATAACGGAAGGCAGAGATTCGATATCAGTTTCCATGGAGTTCCTTCCTCTTCTGGAATTCTTTGCTCCCTCTTTTCCAGAAGTCAGCTTTTCAAATTCCTTAGAAACTCTAAGGAATTCTCATTCCCTGAGATGTGTCCAGCCACCAGAAGAAAATGTGTTCTGCTGCTTTCCTCCCTGGGTTTCAGGGAAAGAAAATCCAGCAGGGAGCAGCTTGCTCTTGTTTCTTATTCCATGTGGGATCAGCAGGATGAGCCCTGATAAATTTAGGGTTTTCCTTGCACGTTTTGCTTTGGAAGCTCCCAGGGATGACAAGGTTGGGCCAGTTTTTCCAGGGTCACAGAATGATTTGGGCTCAAGAATCATCCATTCCCACCTCCTTCCATGGGCACGGACACTCCACAAAATCCCTCCCTCCAATCCCAGCCTGCCTTCCTCGCTCACGCCCCCTCCTCCTTCCACCACGAGGATTCATCCCTGGCAGTTTTTCCAAATGTTTGCCAAGCTTTTCCTCCCTGGTGTTCCTCTAAAGGTTGGAGAACTGGGATTTGCAGAGCTGGGATTTGCAGAGTTGGGATTTGCAGAGTTGGGATTAGCAGAGTTGGGATTTGCAGTGGGAACCTCCATCCTCTCCGTGCTCCTTCCCACACCTTATCCATGATCCACAACCTCTGCTCCAGGCTCAGCTGCCTCCCAAGCCTAACCCAGTTCTTGTGATCATTCCTGGACTCATCCCAGACTGGCAGGTGGACTGGATGATCCTTGTGGGGTCCCAGCTGATTCTGGGATTCTGTGGAATACCTGTCACTCGAGGAGTTGAAGCTCTGCTGCTGCCATGTGCAAACTCCCGAAGCCGTTTTATTGCCTGGAAAAAAATTCCAATTACTGGGGGAAATCCAGTGATCAAAACCTTTGGGAAATGAAACGTTGTTTTTCCTTTTTTTCTTTTTTATTT